>NC_056735.1:600285945-600365945 GCF_019279795.1 Protopterus annectens | reverse complement strand
AATGGGAAACACCAGTGATGCCTGTATTATGTAGTGGTGTTGTTCTATGTAATCTCAAGACTCCCTCAGACAGACATGTGTCATTCATACATGCAAACAGTTGTACACTGGCTGCATACATATCTCTGTGCATGTAATGTACATTAACACAACAGTACCTGCCCAATCATTATGTGTGAACAGTACTCATGTAAGGTGCTGTGTGCATCATCCTCATCATGATAAAGGTAAATGGAGTAACCATAGAGGGACCGGTAGCATTGTGTGTACAATGGGGTCGTCCACATCATTTGTACCTGGACCATTTTGGAGTGATGTGCATACCAGGACTGTGCGCCTGAGGGACAGGGGTGAGGATAACAGGAGTATGTTGTGATACATATTACAAGGGTACATGTGTCCAGTGGGCACATGTGTGAAATGGACAGCTATGTATAGGGCAGATGTTGTCCTAGGAGCCGATTGGCCTTATGTTTCCTTAGGGTGAGGGTCGGAGGTGGGGGAAGGAGTGTAGGTATGGCTGTGGAGGATAGGTAGGGTAGGATCACGGACAAGACAGCATACAGGGTTGGTATATGACACATGTGGGGGGATACACCTTGGATGGGGATAGGTGTTCGGCACTCACAAGCCCATGGGAACAGTGGGATGGAGGTCCCCAGCCCTGCACCTAAACAGCTGCAAAGGAGGCAGTGCTGGGGGCTGTCCAGGAGGGGCAGCATCACCCTGTAAATGTGACACTCTGCCCTTGAGCTTGCGTATCTGGCTTCAGAACCCCTTAGTGAGCCCCCAACGCAACACGTCCAGGACTGCATGACAGCAGACATGTACCTGTCTGGTCCTGCTCCCAGGGGGGACATGCCCCATCCTTAGTGGTGGTACCACCAGAAGGTGGTGCAGAGCCAACAGAGGTTGATATCCAAGGCTGGGTCCCAGATGTGCTGGTGCCCAGTGCCATGGTCAGCTGAAGTGGGACAGGAGGTTCTGCCAGGACCACTCAACCCATTCAGCCTATGGTGTTGCAGTTTAAACCCACATATGGCTTAGTGATAGACAACAGCATGCGGGATTACCTACAGCAGTATGCATAGATATCACCATCAACCCAACACAACAGCTGGTATACATTTGCAGAGGGAGCACAACACATGCATATATACTGCATATCATCTGTATAATGTGTAGTAGACGTGTGACCGCAGCTATGTACAGTTGCCCATTATTGGCTTGTCACTGGGAACCCCAGACAGTGCCTGTCATACCACTGTTTCATGTGGCATATGTCCAGTCAGGGGTGCGATGGCAGCAACACATCCCTGTCATCATGTACTGTCTGCAATCCTCACACTGTGCTCCTGCTGTGCACAGATGTGTGTTCAGTGTGTAACACAAGAAACAAATGGTTCCACACACTGACCAGTTCACAGATGGCCCTACAGATAGGGGTCCCTCATGAACAGAGTACTGTCATGTCTGTATTAAAACATGCAGACTAGTCATTACCACACACAACGTGTTAAACAGGCAGTGGTCTCAATGCAGCATAGCTACACTTACATGCTGTAGTCATGTATGGCACATAACCCTCCTGTCTTTAGGCTATTTCCCACTGTGTATGATGTTTGAAGTACATCCAGATATCATCTTTGATATCATTTCAAAACACCACATCCAGGTACCACTCACAGCGACTGTCATGACAAAATACCAACATGTTTTTCCTAGATAGTGTACTGTGTTTATCATGCGAATGGCTATGGGAACAATCAGCTAGAGGAAGACTGCAATAGGTGCAGAGGCCATTACCTGATCATGTCCATCACTTACAATACACATGCTGCTGCTGAGCAGGTGTACACCTCCACATCCACCAGAGAGTGTGTGGGTGGGACAGGCAAAGTACACCAGAGAAGGGCTTGGAGACCTACCCCTAGCATCGTCTGCCACACGCCTAACAGTACAGGGATCAAACCCCTGACTGACTAGTCATTACTATTACATGTGCATGGTGTTACTACATGTGCCACAAAGCCGAAATGTTGCTGCGCTGTAAGAACATATGTGTGTAGGTGAGAGACATCTGCAACAGAGATATAGTAGACATACATTAGGTGTGGCACACATGCCTGTCCATGTGAATGAATGCCATTGTCACCACAACCACACTCTCTAATGGACTCGCAATGACACTCTTTGCCAGGGCCACAAATACACAACCTAACTACTTCATTTGCCACACTGCAATAATGCACAGGACTACATGCACCACAGTGGATATCTGGAGGTTCTATGGGCTAGGGCATGTGAAAGTGCTTGACATCTGTTGGTATGCCAATGAGGGTTATACTGGGAGTGACTGTGGTTGGGAGCATCATAACCCACACGCAGACACAAGGTGCCAGTACTGACATGCATGCATGCATTGCTGCATGGGTGTGTAGTGGTTGGCTGTGGAAGATGGCTGTACAAGGCTGGATGAGGGGTACCCCTTGGCATCATGTCAACTGATAATGGTGTGCAGTGCAGGGGTGTAGTGTCTGCAATGTCCCACACAGATGACTACTGCATGATATGCCCTGACATCCTGGTTACCAATGTGCATGGCCATAGCTTTGCAATGCGTGCCATGTCTGTGTTTGATAGCCCTTCACATGGACATTGCTTGGAATGTGCATGTCCCAAAATACTGTACAGTGAAACGTACAGGTGTACTGGTTTGGCAGGCACATGTTGTGTATGCAGACTGTTATCCCCCAATATGCCAATACTGTCCTGGTGTGGCGAAACCTGCTTATAGTGAGCAGGTTGACCCTGCACCTGCATTGATAGCATGATACAGGTATTCCCTGATGTCAGTGGTATTGGTCCATACAGGGCACATGTGTACAGCATTGTATGGCCTCTGTGGATCAAATTTGATGGCACCACATATGTTGCAGGCATCCAGTGGGGAACATAGTGAAGGGACAATGTCTGCAAATATGTGCCTATTGTACCACTGTACAGGGTGCCATGTCATCTGCAGGCCACTGCATTCACACCATGCCTACTATCTGTCATCAATGTGCATGGTACTAGCAACATAGCGGGATATCCTAGGCACCTGTGTTTGTGCATGGCACATGGGTGCAGGACATATACCGGGTACTAGTAAGGTTGCATACGTTGTTCAGCATGCCTTTTGCCAGATGTAGGGGTATGGCTTGCCAACACAGTCCCCATGTCTGACTGACAGCTGTACTCCTTGTGAGGTGGCCAATGTGTCATAAGACAGACACCATATAGGAAAACTACAAAATCCGTTCCCCAACATGTCCAATGGTAAGACACTCACAGCCACCTCTACACAGGCTCTGACAGACAAACACACACTTTCCATGTCCTGTATACGAACACCTACCTACCATAACGCACTGCAGCAATACGCTTTTAGGGCACGCGCTACGGCAAATACTGGGTTACAGCACACGTACACGTGTAGACTTGGTGGGTGACAACAGCAGGATTGACAAAGGTGGTTATGTGATTTGTATAGAGAGTGCATACTCTACAAAACACTGTGCTTGTCTCACGCAGGCAGACACACAAACACACACACACACACACACACACACACACACACACACACACACACACACACACACACACTTAGCAAGTCTGAGATTAGAACACTGACCTAACTACTTTATTATACTACAGCATTACGCAGTCATAGAACGCGCTACCGAGATTACTGAGACACAGCACTCCTAGAGGTGTATTTGTAGGTGGGTGACATCATCAGCCTTGCCAAAGGTGGGTATAGGAATTGTATGGAGTGTGAGCAGTCTAAAAGCATTATTCAGTCCTCAGGCAGATGGGGAAAAACACACACACACACACACACACACACACACACACACACACACACACACACGCACACACACACACACGCACACACACACACATATACACCAGTGGGGGAAATGGAACACCTGCCTATCTACAGATCACTATTACAATACTACATAGTTATGAGTCACGCCACACAAACTGCACATTTCAAGGCTGTCATTATGATTTTCTAGGAATGCAGATATCAACAGGGATGCTGGCAGTTAAGATGTACATACCTGTGAACCTGTGTGTTTAAAGTAAGAATCCATCCTGACCTGGATTATGCCCATCTGTGGAATGGATGACTATCACTATACAGGGTTACAATGGCCATGCCCATACACATAGAGGCACATAACCAAAACAAGGTCCATCTACACAAGGTTATACTGGGCATGCTCTTACACTTAGTAGCACAGGGCTGTCTGGGATGTAGTCTGCTTCTAAACACAGAAGGCCACAGTGGCCATGCTATTACAGTTAGACATAAAGACACATTGTAATGGACTCTGGTGTTAGTAATTGTCATTGTTAGCAGGAACACTGCTCTACATATATCTTATACACAACATCTGCTGCTGTCCATCACCTTAGATGTACCATCCTATACCAAGCACAATACCACCACTCGCAGTGATGTCTTGCTAGGAGTGGCAACCACTTGACCAACACAATGAGCCATGCTAGGAGTGGCAACTGCTTGACCAACACAATGAGCCAATGTTCTGCTGTAATTACGGGGTTGTTCAGTGTTTGTCAATCTGGGATGACATGACTGACAGTAGACAGGCCTTTGACACATATCATATGCATCCATGATTCAAGGGAGTGGGGATAATACCTAAGTCACATTTGTCCATATAGTGCCATTCCAAGGCAAATGTCCTAAACACAGGATAACACCATGACACCTAGATGACAACTGCATTGTATGCTTATGCTAACCAGTGCTAGATGTGTAGCGTCCATACTCACAGCTGCTCACTGTAGATCCAACAATGGGGAGTACTGACATCTGTGCAGTGAGGAACACCTGGCTAAAGGCTCTGTAGTGCACAATAGCACTACCACCATATACCTCAGAACTAGACATGTGGGCCATAACACCGGTATGGACCGCTCCAGGTAGTGGTGTCCCTACATACATAGAGGCCACTCACATGTACTGACTGGTACTCCCACAAAAGGCATCACAGATGAGTCAGGTGCAGGACACAGTGTCAAATGCTGCATTCTAGGATGTAAACCTCAGACACCACCATAGCCTTGGACCACCAACACACATCCAACACACATCCATACATGTATAAGACATATAAGAGTACACCACCACATGACCTTTGACCAGTGGACTGTACCAAGCTCTACATCAACTGTGCAGAGTACCCATGTACTGACACAGTTGCATCATGTGTTATGCAATGCAATGATACCACTGTCTGTAACCAGGTCAGCTGTACACATACAAGGGGCCCTTGGTAATTTACAGCATTAGCAGATGACTGCATCTGTACACCAGTAAACACCCTCATGTTTGGATATGACATACATGTACCTGCCCTGGATATGTACATGCCACACACACACACAACATATATGTAAATAGCATAGCTGTTGTTGTCCTTTATGCAAACAGGTGGCTACAACCATTACACACATGCACATGGAATGTAGGTCCATGGCTGCTGAATGCTAACAGTACATAAGGTTTGATATCAGTGTTGACAAAGGTAACATTCCCTCTGTATCGGTCACCCATTACCCCTATCATATCATACAACAGTCCATGTGTCATGTATGTCATTACACATGTCCACCAATTGCAATGCCTACAAACATGCCCAAATGACAGGATTGTAGGACCTATGCACATGTACATGTAGTGGTGTGCGTTCAGATATCATACGTGTTTAGTTGCTGATGTATGCAGTTGATGTGTACCTTAGTACATCATGCAGTTGCAATGCAATCTCAACATTGCCAACTGTATATAGTGATATGCTGAATGCACGGAAAGATGTGCCTCAGGTATGGACAGATGTGTGGAAATAACTTAGTGGTGGGTCATCTTTGCAGATGGATGTTTGCTGAGGACAGCTCACAGGTGTGTCAAAAGCGGTCCTACAATAACCTGTGTAATCAGTAAGCAATGGTTTCATTAATTGAAGGGTATAACACACAACATAGACAGCGGTCAGGGTGACACCGAAGGTAAATCACTTGACACCTGTTACAGTTAAGACCTCCCGTGTGCATATATCAGCACTATTGCCAAAAGAAGCATCAGTACACTTTGTAATGCATGCAATACTGCTGTAAGTCTGTCATACATATCATGAGCTAGGCAGGTGTTTGATTCACAGTACTGGCATGTGTGGTTGCGCGTGTGCCCATATATGTCATGTATGGTGGGGAATACATCTCACTTGTTACTTACTCTCCTGTACAATGGTGTAGACATCTGTACAGGCTGCAATGTAGAAAGCAGGACATAGGCAGGGGCATGTATCTCACACGTGAGGTATCTGTATGTGTGTGACATTGGTGTATTCAATAGTGAATGCCACAGTGTGTGTGTGTGTGTGTGTGTGTGTGTGTGTGTGTGTGTGTGTGTGTGTGTGTGTGTGTGTGTATGTATGGCTGCCTGGTCCCTGGAGTGAGGATGTGTGTTGACATACTGAACTGATAAGACCCCTCCCCCCATCCAAGCGATGCAATCTACTATCCATGTTGATGTCCCCGATCTTAGGCCATACTAACTACCTGTACATGTGTATTCTCTGTGGCGCATCACGTAGGTTCACAGTACTGTAATGATGATTTGCACATAAGCAGTGGTCCTTACTTCAACAGTAGCAACTGTGTGTGAGTGTGTGTTACTGTGTTGGTGAATCCGTGAGTGTGTGGGTGTGTTACTGTGTCACTGAATACATGTGTGTCAATACCTGAGTGTGTGGGTGCGGTTGTGTGTTTGCATCCTGTCACATGGGAATGTGTATTACTGCTTCCCAATGAGGTTTCACACTTCCCACTGGCCTCTGCCCTTGTAATCAGCTAGACCACTCTCTTATCTCACCACTCCATGTAACTGTACCTGTGATGTCACCCAGTATAGATGTCATGTCTGTAGCCACAGTAGCTTAATACACAGCTATCATGCTCTTGGATCAGTAGACGTGTTTGGAACATGGGACATTCTCACTGTGATGTGACAGCTACAAGGTGCATGTTGGCATATTCATACATACCTGTGAATAGTCCACATTGATGTATGGGACACTAACAGCAAAACACTGACATCCAACGGCACGTACAATTAGACCTGAAGGAGGAAAGCAGAACATCATGACCAACATGCAGTTACTGTTGTTACACAAGACACATACTGTTAACAGTATGAAATGCATTGTACACCTGTAGTACATGGTATGTTTGCTGCCTGTCAACAGTACTCAACAATTGTAAACTACACTTATTTTCCTACTCTGTTCTCCCTGTGCATCAGACCATATGAGCATGTCCCTGCACCGATGGTGTGGATGTCAGGGATGCGGCACAAGCATCATCATATGCACAGGGTGATAATGTTTGCCAGATGCCTAGGCTACACCATTGGATGACATCATGTGTGTGGGTTAGGGCCTTTGATCTAATTGGGCGTGTGTGGATGTTATGCATGTGTGTGTTGTGGTTCCCTACATATGTTTCCGGTGTAGGCGTGAATGTATGCACACAGTTCTGGCATGTGTCTGGCCTACACAGGGGTATTATTGACAGCTGCAGACTGTACAGGTCAGGTTTTACAGTTCAAGGTGTTAGGCTACGGCCATGTGACCTGTGCCTGCCAGGGGTTGCACGGGCACTAATAGGCAGAGGTGCAGATTGGGTACTGTCTGATGACACTTGTCCACTGGAACCATGTCCTTGTTGGGACCACCCAGAGCCACATGCACGTTGCCTGCTGTGTCGTGTTATGGATAGCACAGCACCAGCTGCACTGCTGCTGCTACCGCCACTATGGGATTGGCCATGTGAGGTAGCTTGCTCACGTAGACCTGAAACAGGTGATGTAGCAGGCCTACGTCCATGTGCCCGATGCCTCATTCCTACCAGATGTTCCAACACAGACAGTTCATGCTCACGGATTGTCAGGCCATGATCAAAGGCTCCAACCATGTCACCCAATCGTCTATCCAAAGCTTCAACAATCTGCTGTTGAGCATTTACCATTCCCTGGATGTTGTTTACAGAATGAACAGCAGGCCTCTGAAGCCTCTGATCTTATATGTTGTGCCATTCAGTATGTGCCTGTGCCTCCATTACAGCCAGAAACATACGTCTGGTGACACCAGCTGCTGCACTCTGTCTTGTGGGGGCATGTTGGCCAGAGGTCCTCCTACGAGCAGCACTAGCCATGTGCCTGTGTGGGGCATCTCCAGTCATTTGGCTGACACCATGGTGTGCAGGCACACCTTCCGTAGCCCCCACACCTTCCTGTTCCAAGCCAACACATGCCAACTGTCCTTCCTCTATGTCCACTGGTGATGGGGTATGTGTAGGCATGAGATCTGTGTGTGGCGATGTGGGGGATATAGGTGGAATGGCAACCAATGGCACAGATTCAGCCTCTGACAACCCTGCCTGTGCCTCAGTCATATGTTCATCATCACTGCTAGAGTCTGTGGGGAAACAAACATCAGATGGACCACAGGAGGGCAGCACACCTACATCACCTGTGAGGAGCAGACAAGAACTGTACATTACAATCTATAGAACACGCACACAGACATACACAGAAACACAGACACACACACACACACACACACTATGGCACCCAACATGCATGTGATATGACAGAAGGCATGCAACATGCATGTGATAAGGCAGACGGCATGCAGCGCAGATAATAATAGTGGTAGTTAACATACATCCCTGGGTTGCACACAACAGCATGCATGTGTCATAGCAGAAGGCATGCAAATTACACAATCGTAGTAGTAGTTAGCACACATCCCTGTGTTACACTGTGTAAACCAGCACAGGTTAACAGTACACCTGCCTGATGTGTGGCATATGTCCTTGACAATCACATGTAGTATGATGTGATCTGCTGCCGTGTGCAATGACAAGCATACATGTTTAACACAATGGTGTCCTGTCAAATATACAGTGGGGTAATGGTGTCCCAATGCAGTGTTTTCTGTCCACCCTACAAATATACTGCACATTTAGCTGATGTGCATGCCCATTGCAGGGAATCATGAGGCGTCTCTATTGCTATACAGTGTGAGTTACAGACACAGTTCATAGCCATGACTGTGTTCAGATACAAAGCATATACACTATGGAATGTGACCCATGTCACTGAGGTGTATACACACTAAACCATGATGTGGAATGTGTGACACAGGTCACTGAAGTGTATACGGATGACACCCCTGCACATCTGCAACCATATTGCTAATGCCTGGCAACTATGGCCAGACATGGCAAACTCGTTGGTACACCATGTCCCACATGACATCTGTGTACCACACAAACACACACGGGGAGCAAGGATGACATTGATGTCCGACACCAGCAAGGGGAATGTACTGTATCTGTGGGCTGAGATGGATACTGTACAGGTGACTGCTGTCATGTCGTGACACACTCAAGATGTTCAACACATCTTATGTGGTGGATTGATGTCACGCCTACACAAGATGTGTACAGGCCTGTAGGATGTCTAGTGTTCCACATCTGCAATATAACCATTACACAAAGGCCAAAGTTTGGCTGTGTGTAGCCAATATACGACAGGGTGTACACACAAGCACATCACGTCTACTGTGTGTGTTGCTTCATGTCTCTGGCCATCCTCCATGGCCATGTGTGTACATGTGTTGGCCAAATTATTGTGACGGGCATCTATTTCACATGTCTGTGTCATCCCATATGACATACACCCATAGATGTCGTATGCTCCACTGATGACAGGGTTATGCAGACAAAGGGTGGTATGTTTGGTATGTGGGATATGTTCTTCAGGATAGTTAGGCAGTGTTGCAGCCAGGCCACTAGATGTCATGGACTTGTCAAGATAGCACATCACCTAGTGTGACATTCATAGCAGGGCTATGATCCACACCAGTGAATCCTGTGGGCTGGCCATACTCCAGCTCACTGTGTAGTACTGTTTGTATTCCCCACATGTGTAGTTTTGATCTGTAGTACATGTCCCTACAGTGAACAGCACCTCCAACATTGTATGCACAGCTGTCCACACATCTAGCAATGAAAGTTTGTGAGGTTTCATATTGGTGTTTCACATAGTTTGCAAGTGTTGCACATGGGTAGCCATTGTGATGCATTGCAGGTCCAACCTGTATATTTTGACAGGACCATACATTATGAGTACATGTGGTAAATGGCCACATGGCAGATAGATCTGTGCATTAAGATGCCTGATAAATAATAACAGTCTCACCTGCAATGGGCTGCTGTCGTAGCAGAATGCCAGAGGTACCTAAATAGGAGTAACACAGCAATATGAGCATTATCCAGACCTGTATGATAGCTACAGGGGGCAATGTGCATGTTAACACATACACCAGTACAATAGACTATACTATGGTGTATGCACATGTGTGCATGCACAGAGTAGCATACTATAATATGCGACATGTTTGTATACATGCCTTGCATATGATATTACATTACATATCGTACAGTGACACATGCAACTATATGGAATATAGTTGTTATAGGTGCAGTAGTGACTTGCCAGGCAACTCCAGGCTCAGTGGTTGAGAGACACCCACCTCCACAATATCGGCTAAGGCATGTGGATGTTGTTCTGCAGTTGTCCCCAGGTTGAACAGTAGCTCCTCGGTAAGTGTGTGTGGGGGCTGGGTTGGTGGCCCACCACCTTTTGCACCTTGTTACCTGGTGATTGCATTCACACAGTGTTTTGCCCATCTAATGAGGACTGTACAGTGTCTGCGCACCTGCTGGTATGTGCAGTTGTGACCACCCACATCATTAACCCTCCTGCGAAGTTCCATCCACAGGGCATCCTGCTGCTGTGCATCCTGTGGCACATGGCTGAACAGGATATCATGATTGTCATGTAGGTATGGGATGAGGGCCTCATCCTTCAAGCGGGTATAAGGGGGTAGCCTTGCATGCAGCATACCTGGAAGACATAATGATGGAGACAGGTCACAGTAACTCAGAGACATACAGAGCTACAGCTGAACATACATGTGTATTGCATGTATTACAATTAAATAGTTGTCTTTGCAAATCTACATGACACTGACACTACTGACATGTTTGTGTCACACACATGATACACTCAATGGTGAGTGGATATTATCACCATATATGTGTGTGTGTGTCATCTGATTACATTGCTCATACTCCATGTGGATGCTGTCTTGATGTGGGCATGTCTGTTTACCTGTATTGGTGTTCCTACCTATCTGCACATGCCTGGATGTGTCCACATTAATGCAGTCAACTTTGATGCTGTGTATATGTCACATATAAAGACTTACACTGCCTTAATGGACATGAACTTTGACCCTGAAGACTTACTCACGGAAGGTTTTACATGTAAGTGTTTTGCCATATACATCTACATGGCACTGCACAGCAATTCAACATCCTGACATGTATCACCTGTGTTGCACATGTGATACCCATGGAACACTAGCTAGCCAGATGGTATTTGCAGGGATGGATATCAACTATAACATGTACAGTCAAAGTCAACTAGTAGGCTATATGCCCTGGGCCATGTAGGAATATAGGATGAAAGGTTACCTAGCTGCAGCCGACAGGTGGTTCTCTGGGGCCAGGTAGAGCAGTGCCACATAACTGATCCACAGGGTTAATGATACATTTACCATGTGGTCATCACACCATGTCTGAGAGGGGGGCTTTGTGCAGCTTTGCTGGACAGGAATGCATAGTATGGCAGGACTATGTAAAGTGTATGGGACAAGGATCTGTCCAGCATATGGTGATCCTAGTACTAGGAAGGTGGATGTCCATGAAGTATGTGTTTGAGATCAGGAAGTGCACATGTAGCATGTCCAACATCACTGGGTTGGACATATATTTATTCAGGGTAGGCATCATGCTACATAGTGGAGATGGGGAATGGGAAGGCTGGTGTAGGCCATCTGAACATGGCCAATACCCCTTAAAGGAAATATGTGATCTGATATGGGTCACTTGAGTGTTGTGTATGGCTGGAAAATGATCTCTATATTCATGGATGGCACCCTGTCATGATTAGGGTTGCCACATACAACTACCTGACAGGTGTGGTGATGTAACTATCACAGGAAAGACAACTGCCCAGCTGCATCCCTTACACACAGTGTCCATTATGTTGACCGCTGCCTAGGTGGTAGTTCATGGGTACAGGGTTATTAACATAGGGATGACAATGCAATACGTAGCTGTCAGATTGTGGCCATATTTCACACACCTCACACACAAAGCCCCTTCTGTATGCTGTCCACAGCACTCTGAGTCGGCTATTACTCCTAGGTCATAGTCATTCACATACTTCAATAGGCTGATGCCTTCTGTTAGTCTGTGTGGTATGGACTACAATGAGGGGGAGTACAATTAATTAACCATATCTTACTGTAGCTGGCACTAGTGTGATGTGCATGTATTATTCAGACACCTTCTGTAGTGTTGGTTCTGCCAGCAGTCCCATTGCAAAACACTCCTGTGACATAGGAATGTACATCTAGTATACTGAGTGTAGGTAGAACACAGTATGGGTGATGATGTCCTATGACCTGGCAAGGTTATGATATGCAGTGTGAAATCAACCTTACTGTAATCTATATCTGTACTGCTGACATCAAATAATTTGATCAAGGTTCATGGCCTTTCAGCCCAGACTCAGCAGGGTAGTAGTGCAGTACTTCCCATTATCAGTGGTGTCTCCCCCTTTGTGGGTTGTGATATCTGTTGAAGTGCACCATTCAGTGTGTACACAGCCTGACATGAAGCTATGTTTTACATGATGTGTATGTGGAGAGCAACTTGTTTTGCCATATGTGTATGATACAACCTAGGATGTGGACACGTCCCATGCAGCCTGAGTGCAGCTTGTACCTACATAGTTGTAGGTACAGGGGCTCTGTAGTGTGCATGGATATATGATTGTGTACCTGTTGGGGGGTCAGTGTGTCTATGTTATCCAAGACCCTATCTGGATTGCTTATTCATGCTCAGCACTTGTTCAGAACTTGTAAGCACTATGTACACTGCTAATTACTATAGCACTCAATCTTCCTCATTACCTAAAGGTAAACAGGTTTTGTACGTACTTTTCTCACTTGTTTAGAGTAAAATAGCTCTTGTACTCACTTTCCTCAGTTATCTAGGGGAAATTAGTTTTATATTCAGGCATGTCCAAGGGTTAGCTGCCAGTGTTTTCTCCTGTCTATCTGATGAATCTGGACACCTTGAGGCAATGTAGACATTGCCTCATGTACACAGACAACCCTCTCCACCTACCACCCAACACTACAACCTGTGAGAGATGGACTTATCTAGCCAAACTGCAGGTAAAGCTCTTTCCAACCAAGACTGATCCTGACAGTCATGTGGAGAAGGTAAACATTTGCACCACACTCATCACATAGTCTCACTGAATCTACCCCACCATTAACTGGGAAAACTACTCGTGTACCAACTCATTAGCTCAACGCTTTCTGGAATTCATAAACACCAATGCCCTAGATCAACTTATCCACACACCCACCAGGGGCAACAATATCCTAGATCTAGGCATTACCAACATGGGTGACCGGTGTTCTGGGTGACTGAAGTCATCTCCTCGTTGGTCCTATCAGACCATAAGCTAAACACCTTTGATATCCACATCCCGCCCTCACCCCCCATTAAGGGAACCACAGTATAATATGTCTACAAAGCCAACTTCATGCTTCTTAAGACAGATGTGGTGAACTTCATGACACCAATGCAGATGGACAATACAGTTACAACTGCTGAATCCTACACAAATGCACTCTATAAGCACTTACACGAGTGCATGGATCATGCTATCCCAAATAGAACCAAGACGCTATACTCCTAATTAAGGAAGCCAATCTTGTGGTCCTCTGCCACAAACAAACTGTACAACAGTGGGAAGACACTGTTGCAAAAGAGAGTACAATCCCATGCGTGGAGGAGCTCCCTGGTCAGCCTCAGTAAGAAGCTGAGATCCCTTATAAGATCCTCCAAAGCTAGCTACGGAAACAAAACCACCACTAATTCCAATGACAACCACAAAGCATTCTATAGCTATGTCAAATATCTTGATGTCAACACCTAGATCTGCTCTGAGTTACAGCACAAAGGCACGAACATTACAGAACCAGCTGATATTGCCAACATCCTGTTCAGTGCTACCTTTCCCCCCTCTCACCTGCTAAAGGCCCATATCTATACAGGAAGAGTGTAGAGTGTAATCACAACTATGCAGGTAAAAGCTGTACACTCTACAGCCAATATCACAGCATCCATGGGACCGGATAACATCCCAGGCTGCATTTTACACGAACTTCAGAACGTACTGGCTCCCCACCTATGCACCATATTCAGTAATAGCCTTGCATCAGGCTTTGTGCCCCCTGAATGGTGCACAGCAACAGTTATCCCACTCCACAAAGGAGGCACCACAATGGACCATGGGACCTATTGCCCTATACGACTGACTAGCCTGGTCTGCAAGGCTATGGAGCACATCATCATGGATCTCAGTCACAGAGACATTGGGTACCTCCAAACCTTTGACCACTCCCAGTTTGCCTTCTTTAAGTGCTGACCATGCCTCCTAAACCTGGTGGACTTCTTTGAGACAGTTACCAAGGCATTAGATGAGGGTAAGGAGGTCCACACAGCCTACCTTGATCTCTGAAAGGCTTTCAACACATTTCCCCATTCTGGTATTATCGACATACCCATCCACCTGAACATTAACCCCTACGTCATGAGATAGTTTGCAAAGTGGCTCACGGACAGAACACACACAGTGAGAGTTGCATACCCTAGGTCTGACTGTAGACCAGTTACAAGTGGTGTCCCCCAGGGCTCAGTCCTAGGACCCCTCATGTTCAGTATATACTTCTCTGAGGTACAGGCAAGCACAGGAGGGCTTTGGCTGTAAAGGTTTGCAGACGACTGCAAACTAGGGGTCTCTATTGTTTCCCTAGCTGATACAGACACCCTCAGGAATATTCACACTGAGACATATATCTGGTGTCAATATCATGGCCTCAAGCTGAATGCCACAAAGTGCATAGTCATCCCCTTTGGATAAAACCAATTACCCATGGACTACCACATAGATGCTAGTCCCCTACAAACAGAAAAGGTAATAAGGGATCTGGGAACCCCAGTAGATAGCAATCTCTCCTTCAATAACCATAATGCCAAGGTGGTTAAAATATCCTTATACGTGGCCACCCTAATCTCTAATGGGTTCGCATCCAAAACAAAGGAGGCCATTGTGCCTCTCTACATGACTTATTAGACCCATTGAAGGATACAACACCCCATTTGGGATGTACCTTACAAGACAACTGCAACAGCTTGGAAGACCACAACAATACCACACCAAGATGATTACTGACCTCAAACAGATGACCTATGCAGCCCAGCTAAAGAAACTCCAGCTGCACTCAGTTGCATACCGCGTACTCACAGGTGATCTCTGCTTGACATACAAGGCCCATGTCCAACCCAGTATTGCTGGATGTGCTCCACCTAAACTGAATCCCCTGAGAGCCACATGCTCTAGGGATATACACCTAACCACAACGATGACTAGGACATGCTGGACGGATAGATCCCTGACCCAGAGACTCCCCATGCTTTGGAACATGATACCAATGTACATCAGGCAGGGCCCCTCACTAGCACTCCTTAAGAGAAACCTTGACGGGTGGATGGGAGACAGACATGTACCCCGGGGATCACTACAACGGCTCTGCTGGACAGAGGCACAGGGAGCTAATGGCTCTGGTGTTCAGATGCACAGTTAACCTAAGGGGGTAGCGGAAGCCAACACACTCTAGCTAGGCTTATAAATACTCATGGGCAGACATCCTAGTACCTACCTTTGAACTTATTACATGTCTTATGTGCATGGATAGTTAACTAGCTCTTCCATTGTACTTTGCTATCATGCTGTTAAACTGTCGAATGACTGCAAGTCATATGTATCCAGTTATTGTGTATTGTAAATGCCAATAGACATAACTAATGTTTGCCTAACATAACAGTAATGTTATGTAACTTGTAATACATATCTGCCTACAATACTGTACATTACACAGTTATTGGCACAATATCCCACAATGCATTTCATAATTGCACAGTAGGCCAACCTTCAACATGTTATTCTCAGTAATACACTCATACATATGCCTACTGTTACAATATATCAACATATACTATCCCCTGTTATAGCACATACTTGTTGGACCAACCCTGACACTGGCAGCGGCTGGTGAGGATTAGTTGGGTTCAAAGCCCTTATATAGCATCCCTTGTGGTGTATGCATTGTTTGCCTTGTGACCTACAGCAGTACACACATAAATACTACAAGCATTACTATGCTCAACAATACATCACTACAAGATAACTGTTTCCACTATATGCATTGTGTACACTTTAAATATTGCAGAACAGGTACTACATACACAGACATACTGAGTGTTCTACATACCTTATTAGTAGCCCGAGGCATCGTTGACTGTTATTTCAATCCTTTTCAGTTTGTGATTCAATCTTCTTTGTAATGTTCTGCTGGTATATACAGATGGTTTGAATGTGTGATAAGCCATCCTTTTATAGTTAAATATCGGTAACATGTGCTATCCTGACCACCAATTAGTGTTCCAAAGTAGTTAATTAGATGCACATCAGCTGTGCAGCTACTCCATTAGCCAATACCATGGCAACAGTGGTGTATAATTGAGTACTCCACTTGGGCGTTGTCCCTTTGCCTTACTTTAGAGGAAGATGGCCTGGATGTGTTGTCTGTGATGTATTTCAACAGCTATAATGAGACAGACAGAGATATATTAGCTTCATGACTCCCGTGGATTGTGTGTAATGGCTAGAAGATGTTGTTCTACATGTGAGTACAGCTGTTATATTTCAGAACATTGCTACTTATGCAGGGTTTGTTTGTACCTGATACTTCTGCAGATGTTTCAGTCTGGCAAGGATGTTTGGGCAGCTCAAATCTGTATGGCTATGCATGAAATATTAGGTAGTTTACAGTGTGCTCACCAAACATCCTTGATTTGGTGTACATGTGTATCATACTGTGCTGTTAATCAGTAAATGGAAACACTTCCCGATGTACACACAACCCTCTGAAACGGGATTAGTGCAAACAAACCCTGTAACATCAGCAACTGATCCATTGTATAACAGCAACTATTTCACATAGGGCCATGTTAGTGTGTCTCTGATAAGGTATGTTAAGGCTTCTGCAGATGTCGTACAGTAAGTGAATGATTTGTGATGTTATTATAGTTTTTATTGTAATTTTTGTGGGTGTGGGGTGATATTGGTGGGTGTACATAGCAGATGCAGGTGTGTAGGAACTGCTTTTATACATAATTCATTTGTGTGTGAGGGCTCCTTCCCTATTTGAACACCTATCCTTTAGTGGACTAATACTATGGTAATTGCAGGCTGATTCATTAAGGCACTGTTAATTGGTTCCTGTAGGTGATGTTAGTCCTTGAATCCTTTCAGCAATACATTGGAATGTAATAAAGCTACATGAAAGCTGTGTATTTCTGTCATAGGTATTTGCAGTCATTGGAGTTGTTGGTGACTGACCCTCTTTCTTTAGGGTTGCCACCTTTTCAAATGGACATAGTGGGACATTTTTGGGACACACATCAGATTTTACAGGCCGACACAAACCCACGGTCAGTACAAGGGATAGAACTTTCCATTTTTACCTAAATATAAGCTTTTTCGTGTATCAGTTTAGTTGCTTATCCTGTTTCTTGTAACATGTAGGTATTTTAGATACAGAAAGAACTATTGTATGCAACTATTACATTACATATGGGACATAATTATGTCCTACAATCTCAGGACATTTGCCAAGTTTAATATTTTTGGTCAGGACACAACCACCTAAAGAGGGGACTGTCCCTCGCAAAGTGGGACAGGTGGTAACCCTATCATTGGCTCATGTCCATAGCAGATATTTGTAATAGTGTATAGCCATATACTCTCCATATCCTTTGTTCATAAAGTTTGGTCATGGAGGAATGTGTGATTGCTGTGGTCCATGTTATACTCATATATGAACACTTCAACCGCTGTATACGGGACACCTATGGACTCCCAAATGCACAAAATTCCAACGCCCACAGTACCGGGCCCAGACTCCCATAACCCACATTTCCAACAGCGGCAGTCTAACTCGAAAAAGTAACACAAACATGGAACACACACACGCACACAGAGACACACTGCTACCCACCACATCCAAACAAAACATCCTACACTATGTATGAGCAGGTGGGCAAGCCCCCCCCCCTACACCCTCCCATGTGGGTGGCTGTGCCCCCCACATCCCCCCTACTTTGATATACTACCTCCTAGATTGCACAAACAGACGCACATATCAAACCCACACCCACACATTACAGTCCCCCAGGAACACACACCACACTCAGAACACACACTACAGCCCTCAGAAACACAGTTACACACAGTAATCTACCTGAACCGCAACACCAGAAGCACTGACTAAATGTCCCTTACCATCGGGATTTTAAACCTTGTGCTTCTGGTGTTTCAGTACTGTGGTTTTTTGGACTTTAAGCCTCGTGATTATGTGCGTCGGTATGTCAAGCAGTCGGTATTTAGTAGGTATCCCATTTATATGTACCTCCATGGTTATGTAGATGTTGTTAACCTATCTATATATCTACATATATATGTATATCCCCATATATTGACATCTCTCTCTCTCTCTCTATGTATATATATATATATATATATATATATATAGATATAGCATACACCTTTCATTGGGTACATGCCGGTTTGTCCTATTTCCACACATTCCTACCTTTTATGTTTTAACCTGTCAGTATACACAACTGCCATTGATACATCTCAGGTAGCTTGGTGGTAGGTTATTGTGAAGATTGTGTACAGGGTTGCATGTTCTAATCCTGGCAGTGGTAATTTTACCTCTCAAAGCAGGCATTGGTAGCGCAAGGGTGATTAATGCACATGTCAGCGGTTGTGTGTTCCACATGTTTATTATTCTGTGGAATACTACCTATATATGCAAGCTGTGGTTAAGGTATACTATGTAACATGTAAATCATCTCTAACTTTATTGGGATTTGAACCAGGACTCCACAGATATTATGCAAATGCTGTAGCAATTACACTATTGACATTGACATTCCTTCTGCCTATTTCCTATGTCCATAAATCCTATGTGTAAGCTTGGCTACACAACAGGCGGAGCCACCCACTCCCATTGAGATTCTTGAATTACCAACATGACATATGAATTTGGAGACTATACATTCACATCCTAACTACATTTGGCATAGCCACTCAATGACGCACTTTAGGGGAAACCTTGATGTGTGACTGGCCAACAGTATATACACACCTGGGATCATGTGTCCCAGATACATACAGCCAGGGTGTGGGGGAGCCACCCCAGTTCTCCTGCTGCAAGACCTGTTGGGGAAATTGAATGCTGTTGGTTTGCCATGTTAACATGCCCTTTTGAGATCACTATGTGCCCCTATCACCCTACAGCACAGCAGTCTTCAACAGCTTCCAGCAACTCTGCTTGTAATCACTTCATTGGCTATGCTTGACAGAGGCTCAGTTACTTCATCAATGGTGCAGGTAAAGCCACCACACTGTAGCTATTCTTCTAAATGCCCTTGGGCAGATAGCTTACTACCTATCTGTGAACCTTTACAGTGCAGTCCATCTCCAACATCATATGTGATTATACAGAGTTTTCTGATCACAATACACAGTGTAGATTCACCATGTAGTCAGACAACAGTTAAGAACAGCAATAGCATACAGACTATTGACACATACTCACACCAAACACTTATCTTGGAAGCTAGTGGACATGTACAGGTTTCAGGCTTTGTATTGCTTACCGGTAGGTTACCTACAGGACAGATGGGACACAAGCACAGATGGGATACATGCCTGCAACAATTCCATACCAGCTTGCATGTGTCAGCCTAAGGAATTGGAATGCTTGCCAAGGCTATTGGCGCACCCATGGTGCCATTTTTAGGCAGATCTCAGAGGTGGATCTCACCTTCATGATATGCACAATAGCAGAACCAATGAGGGTTAGACTACTCAACACCAGGGGTAGTACTCACAACATGCACGCACGCACAGCACCCCTCAGTATGGACAACATCTACATCTGTTCTGTGACTGGAACCTGCATAAGGCTCCTGTGAGCACACCGGCACTACCAGACTACAACCCATAACACACATTTCAGCCATTGTACATGGACTGGCACAGACATGGAGGGGGTGTATCCATATTCATTGGGGATACCTACACCTCCAAGTTAGTGAGGCAGCATGATACCTCTGTGATCATCCATTTGCAGCTAACATCAGCCACGACTGCAATGCAAACTGTGAGCTGCTACAGATAACCCTCCATGACCCACGATCACTACAAGTATCTGCAGACAGTGGTAAACATGACAGTCCTACCAGACACCCTGTTATTGATCAATGTCAGCTACCCTGCACTTAACTGGATAACCTACTTGAATATGCATGTCCAGGCACAGCACTTCCTGGGATTTATCACCTCATATGGCCTGTATCAGTTGGTAGATGGACTAACGAGAGGTGAAAACATACTAGAAGTGGTAATCAGTGACATGTGCAACAGGTGCACTACAGCAGAGGTAAACTGGTCATTGTTTAGATCTGACCATGAACTATTCACTGATGATGTCTACTCCCAACCATCTCCCCCACACAAAGAACACACAGTGAATACCTTTCCTACAGCTAAATCCACAGTACTAATGACAGAGGTGGGAGGGTTTACAGCCCCCACACTCAGGGATGGCACTGCTCAAGATACAGACAGAATTACAAATGCACTCTTTAAGCATCTGCAAAGATGTATGGGTCATGCCATCAATGGTAAACCAGGTCTAGTTACTCCTACACAAGGACACCAGTCTCCTGAACCCCTGCATTATACAGGCTATACAACAGATGTAGTACAGTAGTCCAGAACAACAGCAAATCCCAAGACATGCAGATGTCCATGACCAGTATTAGCAAGATACTTATGTTAATCATGTAATCATCCAAAGCTGACATCCACAGGTAAATAGGCATGGATTTGGAATTTGACCACAAAGGCTTCTTTGGCTATGCCAAGGATTTAAGCAGTAACACACAGATTTGCACTGTGCTGGTGCAATATTGCACTGAATATACTGACCCTACTGATATCACCAACACACTTGATGATACATTCAGAGCAAGCTTCACCCCCTACTGAGCCCACAACAATACCCAAACCATACAGTATCCCAGACATCTGTGACATACAGGTGGTAATGGCCCTTTGGTAATGGCCCTTTCAAATGGCATGACAGAGCATCAATGGAGGCAGATGGTGTCCCAGACTGCATCCTGCAGAAACTACAAGACAAAGTGGCCCCCCGCCAAATTTAGCAATTCACCATCAGCCTCTTCACAAGCTACATTGCCATTCACTGGTGCATAGCAACAGCTATTACACTCCACTAAGGTGGTGACACAACTGACCATAGTAACTACCACCCCATAGTCCTGAGTAACCTGATCTGCACGGCTATGGAGCACATCCTCATGGCACTCATGAACATTGACAATGGTAACCTCCAGACACTTGACCCAACCCAGGTCACCTTGATTGAGTACAGATCATGCCTACTGAATCAGTTTGACATCTTATAGCCACCTAGACTTTAGATGTGGCATGTGATAGTTCACACATACTACCTGGACCTCGCCAAGGGTTTTGACACCATTCCCCTCTCAGGTATTATTTCTAAACTCACCAGCCAGTACATACATGCATACATCACAGGTTGGTTTGTCAACAAGCTTACACACAGAACCCACATGGTAAGCCTAGCAGTCTCCAGGTCCAACTCTTGACCAGTCATAACTGGTATCCCACAGGACTCAGTCCTGGGACCCCTTCTGTTTGCCATATACTTCTCAGAGGTATGGGCTAACACAGGTGGACTACAGCAGGCCATGTTTGGTGATTACTACAGATTGGGAGCCATAACTGACAGACCAGTTGTCAGAGATGTCCTTCAAGGGGCCTCACATAGACCAACACAGGGTGTCAGAATGATGGCCTCCATCTAAAGGCCACATACTGCATGGTCGTTCCATTTTGGGAAACTACACACACACATATTAACACATAAGTGGCAGACACTATAATTCAGATGACGTAATGGGTATGTGGGGACTACATTACATAGTGATCTCTCCTTTGACAGTCATATGTGCAAAGTAGTTAGGACATCCATCTATGTAGGCCATCTGATTACTTAAGGGTTCACATCTAAACAAACTTACATTATTGTGCCCATTTACTCATCAGTCATCAATTGCATCATTGAGTATGATAATCCATTTTGGATGTACCTCAGAAGACACATCTGACAGCTGGAAGGGCCACAAATGTACCTCGCATAGAGGGATAATGCCCTCAGACATGTGTCCTATGTTGCCAGACTGCCTAAACTCATGCATTACTCAGTGGCATCTCGTTTACTCAGGGATGATATTTGCTGCCCAACAAAGCTGTGTCCAAGTCAGGCTTAATGGATATGCTCCACCTATGAGCATCCATGTCACAGTGAGCCACACACTTTAATGAGCTACACCTTACCACAACCAAAACTGGAAGATGCTGCAGTGACAGATTTCTGTCACTGGTACTCCCCATTATTTGGAACTACATCCCTGATTACATTATACAAATCCCCTCACTAACACTCCAAGGAATCCTTGCTGAGTGGGTGGGGAACAGTGGATACACCCCAGGGATCCCGCAATTGGGTCTGCTATACAGAGGAACAGTTAGTTAATCAATGGGGTGGCAACAGCAGACCCTTTTTGGCTATGCTTATGAGTGGCCGTGGGCAGTTAGGCATGTACCTACCTATGTATCTATGAACTTATACTTACAGTATGGACACATGCTAATAGCTTAATTTACTGTTCAGGTATTGACTTACCTTGTGCCAATGGCAGTTGTGTGTACAATAGTTGAGGGCTACCTGTGTAGGATGCACACAGTAGACTACCTAAACATGACAATTTACAGGTGGTCGTGTGTGTGTGCCATCCATGTTTGCTTTGTGTGCAGGTGGAGAAGGGTGTCAGTCCATAAGTGCCTACACTGTCAGTGTGAGTGCTGTATGTTCCCTCTTTGCCAAGGCATGGGCACACTGGGCATGCCTCTGTCTGCCTTCTTGGGCTGGCACAGGGTGTTCATGGTCTGAGTCCCTCTGTGCCTGTGGGGGCCCTTGGCAATGGTAGTGGGCTGTGAGGGCCTTCACCATTCTGTCTCTGCTGCAACTGTTTCCGCAGGATCACATTGTGTAGCATGGCACATACTATAAAGATGTGGGTACACGTGCCTGGAGAGTACTACAAGGCTCCACCAGATATGTCCAAGCAACAGAACTGTGATTTCAGCATCCCAAACACATGCTCTGTGATGATTCTGGTTTCTGTGTGTGCCTCATTATGGCTTTCATGTGTGGCTGTGTGTGCATTTCTGATGGAAGTCATCATCCACGGTTCCAGTGCTTAGCCAGCATTCCCCACCAGGTGTCCATATGGGATGTCCCCCCTGGCAAATATCTGATACAGCTGTGAAGCATGCCAGATGTGGGAGTCGTGATAGCTTCCAGGGCTGCCGGCACACACATCCATAATAATGCCCTGGGCATTGCACATGACCTGGCAGTTGATGGAGGGGTATCCCTTGTGTTTTATGTAACACCTACCTTGCTCACCGGGTGGTGTCTTGATGTGTATGTGCGTGCAGTCTATTGCACCCAGTACCTCCGGGTAGTCTGCCACACGGTGGAAGAGACGCATATTGCTGGCCATCTCCTCCTGCATTCGGGGGAAGTTTATGTGCTCATTGGCATGTGGTAACATGGCATCCACGAACTGGTGGAGTACCCTGGATGCTGATGCCTGTGAGATCCCCATGATATCCCCAGTTGGCCTTTGAAAGGTACCTGTGGCTAGTATTCTCAAGCTTACACATACCTTCATGTCCACTGGGATGGGTTCCCATTCGTTATTTCTGGCTCTGAAGTATGGCCGGCACAGCTCAACAAGTTGCTGTATGGTGTCCCTGTCCACCCTGTAATGCTCTACTATCTCCAGATCATGTAGCCCCTGGTAGGTTACCCTGGGTCTGAACACTCTTCTCCTCCTCCGGTGCCTGAGACCACTGTCAGTCTCCAACACATGCTAGTGAATCAAAGCTATGGTAGCCCCTAACATGTGCATATTTAAAGTTCCCTGTCTGTATACACCAATGGTGCAGAGTGTGTGGGAATACACAAGTGTGTGTGTGGGGCTTTCACACCTTATACTATTGTGCAATGGATGATGCTGGTGTAATTGGGTGTGTATGTGCAATTCCAGCTGCAGGGTATCTTAATTATGGGTTTTACAGCAGGTACTGCTATTGTGGAGCCTTTGGTGTTGACTTACGCTTGGCTGCCATGATTCATCTACTGCTCTTTACTTCACTTTTCAACCTGATTCCCCTCCCATTGTCAGGCATGCATCCAGCTGCCTGCTTTCTTGTTTTGTACTTTCCCAGCCCAGGACTGTGTTGCGAAATGTGTTATGTAGCTGATCTATTGCAAGTTTGCATTGTTCTGCTGTGACAGTTCTCTTTTCTTTGCAGTATTGCACCTCCCCTTTTCTGTTCTGTAGGTAGCTGCTAGCAGCCTTGTTAGCTGTTGTCAATGGCCCACTGTGAGTTCCTAGGTGTTAATTACTCATTTGTACTCCAATTACTATGCTGCAGCATTTCCTTATTGTCTTCCCATATCCTTCCTATTTCAGCTATGGTGCATGCCACGCACAGCCGTTTACCAGGTTTTGAGCTTGTTTTAATCCACGTTCACATGCACTTTCGGTTACCGTGTGTGCTCTCAGCTAAGCAAAGCTATGGCTACTTCCACACCCCATCCTGCGGCTTTGCTTAGCAAATGCTCCAATGTACTTATAGCTATGGTGGCGCACCCCTCTCTTGATGTCATGTTTACCTCCAGGCCACACCTCAGTGTTGTACTGCTACACTGTGTGGTACATCCTTACGCTAACGGGGATTTTGCAAATTAGTATTACTTGACTAATTTGCATGGCATTGACTACTAATTCCTAGTTACCATACAGAACACTGTCACAGACCCTTAGCAACCCTTGCTCCATGGTTGTGGTGTAGCATGCATGCCATTGACTATTATGGGGAATTCATGATTTGTGTTACATTGCAGTTTTATGACATCTAAATATATTTTCATTGTGATCCAGTTTGCGCTCCGATGCACTGTGATTTTACTTTGCGTTAGTGTGGCCATGACATTAAATGTTATTTTTTATGTGTTGTGCATTTTTTTATGGTATTGGCTATATAAGTAGCCATTGGCATATGTTAACATTATAATACATAAGTTTTGTCTGTTTTCATGGCTCCGATTTTATGTTTGAAAAAATATAAACCGTTTTTTTTTTTGGTTTACATTTATTCATGCTTACGCTACGCCTGCACCACTTCATGAATCATTATATATCTTCATTTGCATGCTACACTGCTGTGCATGGGGTAATTACTATACATGCACCGGAAGCTGTGCGGCTCTGGCATACGCTGGTAGTGCACATGGAAACAGCTTGTACCTGAATCGCTCGGTGGCCATATTTGGCATTAGATCATCGACGCTACTCCTGCGCCTGGCGCAAGTTTATGAATCCCAGGGTATGTGTTATCACTGTCTACCTTTACTTCTTCATAAGTACTCCTAACATAATTAAACCTTCAGGTTTAAATGTGTATTCTTAGGACCTTCAGGCATGCTAATGTTTATGTTAGACTGCCTATAATGCATCTGCAAGGTAAGTGCACTCGGCATTGATTTACTATTTGAATAACAGTAATGAGTACATAAATTTAAGTTCAATGTCATCTTAGGAGTTACCAGCTGGATTTTTTTGGATAACATTAGTTTATGTGAGTTTTGTTACCATAACCTAAATGAGAGACTTTTGAGTATAACTGTCTTATTTAGGGTAGACTGATGCTTGAAATGTAGGTAGTAATACACTGGTATTTTTGGTAGTGGTTTTGTGAGAACTTTATGTTAGATATTATTGAATGAATGTGTGTTGTCTCAACAATGTTAAGTTTTTTGATAGATATTTGTTCACATGTGTGTGGGTTCCACATCTCTTTCACTGCTGTATAACTTCATTTTGATAGCTAAGCAAAAAAAATATATGCCGTTTACTGTAATTATGCCTCAAGTTTCTCATATTTGTCTGGTATGTCTGAAGTGTTACATAGTATAATCATGATCGCAATTACATTGTTTTAACTGTTCAAGTACATATATAAGCATAATACAAATGTAGGTAGTGATAGCGATACATTTGTTAAAGGACAGTTATGTGTGTGTGTCACGTTGTCCCTGTAATTGCTATTATGCTGTTATTCTAAGTTTTTCAATTCCATTTAAATTATATGATGTTGTGATGCCATCCATTACAATGTTGCATTGCTTATCTCATTTGCATATACCTTCAAAGTGCGCCATTGCTTGTTGTTCTTACACTATATTTTAAGCACACATATTTTACTCATGTGATTTCAACACGACACATTACTTGCACATAATGATATGCTATAGTGGAAATTTAAATGCTATACTGACACTCAACATAAATGTGTGACACGCATTGTGTAACAAATAGTAGTCTATATTATTAAGGATTTTCTCTTAGTATCTGTGATTGGTACTAATATAAGATCTGACAACCACATTATCAAAAATAAGTTACCATTGTCACTCTTAATTGACACAGCACCAAGTCAATGTTGCATGCCAGAGTGGCGTGGCATACTTTTCTTTAGGTGTAATGATATATCTATCTACCTGTATATGTGTATATATATATATATATATATATATATATATATATATATATATATATATATATACATACATATATTTATGTCTGTGTGCAGTGCATGTGTGTTTTGCATGCATTCTGATGGCTGATATGTTTGTAAACTACCACGTAATAACAGAAACATGTGTGATAACCTGGGTACTGCATGCCATGTAGTGTAGTGGAGTAACATAATGATAATGTATGATTGGAAAACTGGCCTATGCATAGCCTTCGATTTATCATAGGATCAGAGAATCATAGGAAGTTACTAGGCTATTGGCCTTGAGGCCCTTACAAGCCTAGCCAAGAATTTAGCCCATGTTCTGACAAGTCAGCACCGATGCCCCTGTTCAGCAGGGACACAGATGGAATCCCAGGGGTGTATTTTCTGTACTCCATCCAGTTATCCAGGTTGCACTTAAAAAGGGTTAATGAAGTACTCTGCTTGATATGGAGAGGGAGTCTACTCCACAGAATTGGGAGTCTCTGGGACACAAATCTATCCTGCCAACAAGTCCTATTGATGTCATAGACCAGGCTGAGGTCGCATGTGTGAATTACTTGAGTGGAGCTTGACTTGCAAATATGCAGCAGTCTCATCAAGGCGGGGTCTAAAATTGCTTTGTATGCCAAACAGAGGCCATTTCTGAGGAGTCTGTATGAGACTGAGTAGTGGGGACAGGACTTTTAGCCTATCTGTGTAGGGTAGATGTTTGAGGCCCTGGATTCTCCTGGTGAGGAACCTCTGTGATCTTTCCAGCTGCTGCATGTGCTTTGTGAGGTAGATGCTGAAAGGGACATTGTACTCAATAATGGGTCTTATAAGGGAAGAATACAGGGATGTTATGACCTCTTTGTCCCTGGATGAGATACTCTTACTTATGAGGTGAGCCATGTAGAAAGCTTTCTGTGCAACGAAGACAATATGATGGTCAAAATTCAATTTTCTATAAACCTGGGTGCCCAAGTCCCTCACGACTGATTGTGTGCTTAGGATATTGTTATTAATCTAATAATTTATGGGGATGTCACTCTCCCCAAAGGAGATAATGATGCATTTTTTTGGCATTCAGTTTGAAGTCATGTTTCTGGAACCAGTCATTTGTTTGGATGAGACCCTGTTGGAGGATGTCCACATCACTAGGGGAATTGATGACAGCACCCAGCTTGCAGTCATCTGCAAACTTGTTCAGCCATAGCCCACTGGTTTTGGCCTGCACCTCAGAAAAGTATATCCCAAACAACAGAGCCCCCAATACCAGTCCCTGTGGTACACCACTAGTTACAGGTCTACTGCCTGAAGTGGCTTCCCCTATTTTGACTAGGTAGGTTCTGTCAGTGAGCTAGTTTGTAACCCATCTGGAAACATATGGATTGATGCCTAGTTGAGGTAGTTTGTCTATTATACCCGAGTGTTGAATAGTATCAAAGGCTTTGGTCAGGTCTAGGTAGGCAGTGTGCACTGTCATCCCCTCATCCATGGCTTTGTTGACTGTCTCAAAGAAGTCAACAAAATTCAACAGACAAGACCTCCCCTTGATGAAATAAAACAATGTGGGATCGAGTGTTTGGAGGTTGGCAATGTCCTTGTTAATAAGGTCCATGATAATCCATTCCATGGCCATGCAGATCAGGCTAGATAGGTCGATGGGTCTATAATTTCCTGTATTGGCAGACGTTCACCTTTGTGCAAAGTGATGACAGCGGCTGTCCTCTACTCAGCTGGGATGAAGCCGGCAATCAGGCTTTGGTTGAGTAGGGTGCCTAATGGTGCTGCATGTTCCAGCCTGAGTTCATGTAGGATGCAGTCTGGGATGTTATTGGGTCTCATGGAGGCTGTATTTGTTGCCTTTGAGAGGGCAGTGGTGACTTGTTTGCTAGAGATAAGGGGGAGGGGGCAAGTGTTGTGGATGTCTTGATTTACTGATGAGGAGACAGAGGGGTGAACATTTTGCTGAACCTGTCTCCAAGCAGGTTGGCTATATCTACAGCATTTGTGTATGTGGTGTCCTTGACCACCAGTTCTGAGCAGATCTGAGTGCTCCCTTTGAGATTAAAGACATATGTGAAGAAGGCCTTATAATTGTCTTTAGTAGATGTGGCCAGTTTGGACTCAAAGTTTTATTGGGAGGATTTCATATTGCTTCCTGTAAAACAACAGCTCATTCTTGGTCCTGGACAGCAATTTTTTTTTCTTTTTATTATAGAGTTTATTTATTGCAGGTGTCCACCAGACAGGTTTTCTCTTCCTTGAGGAGGAGGATTTTGTCCTGTTGGGTATTCCTGATTCTATGCAGCTATATAAATGCTCTTATGGTACTTTGGTGTAAGTTTGGATATTTGTGCCAGTTCCTATGGAGTGGGAGGGGGCTGTGAAGGTGTTTATACCTTCCCTCAGGAGGTTACAGTCAGCTCTGGAGAAGTTTTTTGTTTGACCATAGCTGGGGGTGGCGATGGAGATGGTGACTTTAAAACTGACCACTTTGTGGCTGGATCTTACCAGGGAGAATGACACCATAGGAATGCTGCAGTGGTTACTCATGTTGGTTAATACCAAGTCCAAAATATTATCACCTCTTGTGGGGGTGTCGAGCAGCTGGTCCACAGCATTGACAAAATCAAGGAATCTCTTGTTTTGGCATGAGTATTTCTTTCAATCTATGGTTGGATAGTTAAAGTTGCCCAGGATCAGGGTTGAATCTTGATAGATTTGATGTGGTCCAGATAAGTGGAGTGGGCATCTTGAGTCAAAGTTGGGAGCCTGTAGCTAGCTTTGATTTGAATAATGGTCTTGTCAGCAGTTAACTGCACTCAGAGTGTCTCCTGTATGTCATACTGTTTGACCAGTCTGGAGGTGTATATGTCTTTAATATACAGTGAAACTCCACCTCCTTTTGCTTTGCTGCCCACAGTTTGGGGTCTGAATGTATGATAGGATGAGTAACCTGGTATGGCTGGCATGCTGTCTGCAGCTTTGAATCAGGTTTCTGTGACTGCACAAATGTCAGCATCTTCCAGGGTTAAGAATTCTTGCAATGAGTGCAGTTTCATGTTTAGACTCATAGCATTTAGCAGCATGACCTTTAAGTTGAGTTTTGATGAAATTTTCATGTTGGTAGTTTGACCTCATGGCATTGCCTAAAAATGCACTATGGCAGAGGCAAGAGTTTTTAATAGAAGGCTGAAGCTGAAGGGAGACAGATGAAGGCCATCTCTAGCAAAGCATCATGGTCTGTCGATCATGTCTTCCCAAGCTGTCAAGTACTGGATCCCTTTGGAATGACACCAGAAACTAAGCCAATTTTTAAAGTCAATCATTTTCTGTTTGTATTGAAGCATCATTCTGAGTGACAGTATAATGCTGCTTTAGTCTAGGGACATACCTGCCTGTGACACATATTTTGTGAGCTCAATCATGTCTCTTTTCTTATAGTCCAAGGAGGTACATCTCAAGTCTTTTACGCCAACATGAACTGTGACAGAGTCATAACAGTACCCGTTGTTGACAGACTTGAGTGCATTTGTGATATGGTGGATTCTGGCACCTGACAAACTTACCATGACTTTCTCCTTATCCAGACTGGTGAAGGGCACATCTGTGTGTCTCACAATGGATTCTCCTTTGACTAATATGTTGGGTTTATGGTTTGGCCTTAGTGGCTGTGAGTCACAGGTGTGTGGAATAAGTGTAGTGTGTGGTGGGCTGTTAAGTTTGCGTTTGATTTTGCTTCAGAGGTTTCTTTTGTTTGGGTATGTTTTAATTGAGGACCTCCGCATGTATGGGTGTGTGTTGTGTAGGTGTGGATGGTGTTTAATGCATGGTGTTTGTGTTGACAACCTTCTGACTGCCAGATATACTGGGTTGCAAGGGAGAAAGCATAGACACTAGGTTCTTAGTGTAATTGCATCTCTCACAAATCGTGTTCCTAGGTGGTAGTAGTAGAGGGTTGTCCTTGTACATGAGGCAATTGCTATACTGTCTCAGAATTCCCATATCACCAGACTGGCAGGAGAAACAGTAGGAAATTGTTCATTCATATTTTCAGAACTGAGGGAGAGAGGCCAGAGAGAGAGAGCTAAGGGGGCAAAGAGTGGAAGGTCTAAGATGAGTACTACTAGGTGATCACACAAGTGCTACTAAGGGGAAATTTGTAGCTGGAACACCTTGCAATGGGGTTAAAACAGTGTAGCTGTGGTGTGCGATGCGCAAAGAAGCCCAAACCAGCTCAAACTTGGGGTTTAAATACCACAGAAAATAGAAGATTCAAGTAACACAGAAATCTAGCCAATCCTGCTAGCCCCTGCTTTCTTTACCAATCAGCTTGTGCCAGACAAGGTCCAAGCTGCCTTGCATATATTATCAACATATGGATTTTGGGACATTGAAAATATTGCCTAATCATGACTATACTCTTGTTATTATCACAACTTTATGTCTTTTATTATACAAACTATATATATAAACCCTACGGGCCATATCTTTTGACAATTACAGTGTAATGACAAATTTACTGTATTGTGATATACCTTGTGCAAACATTTCACATGTCTTGTCTCATATGTTTTGATGATGTTAATTGCATATCATACACTGTCTTTACAATTATATAGGTGCACATCTGATTGTGTTTTATTACAGATGTTTTACATATGACTGTCATGTAAGCTACACACACAATTTTTTACATTAGTATGGATTGAATCAATGCATTATATCACATAAGGTTTTAAAGTCGGATAAGGTCATACAGGAATGTAGTATCACATACATAATAGTTACCACATGCAGATTGTGTAAGTTTGTGTGATATGTTATATAATCATTGATTTTGGTGAATATCTTTTATGTATATATATATATATATATATATATATATATATATATATATATATATATATATATATATATATATATATATATATATACATATATATAAAATGTTTTTTCTCCTGTGTTGAACTTTCTCAGAACATGGGAACCATGGTGGGTCAGCAATTTTATGCTGAAGATTTATGTTCACCAGACAACTGCCAGGCAACTCTGACTCCAAGGACCTGGGTGATGACCATGATGGAATGATGATGGTGATGAAAGACCAGGATCTGCATATGCCATTGTTCCTGTTAGTGATCATAGAAGACATCCACCACCATTTCATGGGATGATTTTTGGGACCAGATCCAGGACATAGTGACAGATGTCTTCCAGAGGCAGATCTAGAGCATTATGGAAAATTATTTCATGACATGGTCATGCACAACACTTTCTGGGAGATCACTACATAGATCTTTATGATGTATGACCTCATTAGGGTGGCACCTCAGGAATGAAAGCATTGTATGTGAGATCCACTTCTGTAATGCTGCCACCATAGTGTTTTCCATATCCAACAATTTACAGTACAGACACAATTGTGTAGACATCATATATTGCTATCAAGCTTTTCTGACATACAGTATGTCATAACGTTCATTGCACATATTAGGTCATATGTGACGTTATGTTGCTGTTGCAGTATGACACACATTACCAAACTACACATTCAGTGACCGGTATTAATTGCATAATCATTCTGTCATTACTGCATACATTGCTCCTGAATCTTACATTTGTCAATAGCTGACTTTTATGATAATAGCTTATGTTATGACATGTATCCACAGATTTGCATATGTGTTTACATGTATGCATCTGCTCTAGATATGCACTGATTTACATGGATGTACATGTTTATGACAGTATTATGAAGAACACACAACTGCTCCTGTAATATGTAACTAGTTCCATGCACTTATTCCATTTTTCTGTGTTCCACTTTGGTTCACAGGACTGTTCTTTGATCAGTTCTGACCATGTATGGTGTTATTTATATCAAGAACAGTGACTGTGGCACCTGTTGTATTAGTTTGCATGACAGTATATATGTGCATGTGATACAAAAAGTACTTTTGTTGTGCACCTATATGACTTACTGTATAACTGATTCACATTAATGTCTTTGTACCATTTGTATGCAGACATGTTTTCAGCTATCAGCAATCCACTATGCCCACATAACATGCATTGGTCATTTGCTTCAATGTACTTTGCGAGGACATTGCCACCCTGTATTCTTGACACATGCATGTGCAATGTGACTCTTTAGATAGGGTTATCCTGCTTGATTCTTTGCCTACTTTTTGTTGCTGGCATTCCCTTGCTGATGTGAGATTGTATTATTCATTTCTCTACCCCTTATAGCTTTGGCCTACATGTTGCACATACATATGGCATATGTTATGTGTATATTTATCTTCCATTATCATCATTGTCATGCATGTGTCCAGTACAATATTACTTTGTGCCACCATCTTTGGAATCATGCTCATGCAAGGGATGTGCACACAAGGTTGTGGCAATTGATTTGATTCCACCATTATTCCTCTTCTACTTTTGTGTTGAGAATAACCCAGGGATTTGTATGATTCCTTAACTGTTATAACTTACATAATTTTCAGCATTTACATTATATTCTATGTAATTGGTGTGTGTATGTGTGATGAAACTTTTTTCTACCTGGATCATGTTATTCCATCATACATTGCATGTATACACTGTATACCTGACAAACCATCTGTGTTGCATCTGACATGCCATATGTTTTTGACATGTGGATCCAATTTTGCCTATGTTTGGGTTGTGTACACTTATTCATATATCTATATGAGGTATAGGAATGAGGTACACTCTGAAATAAAAGCTAATTTATGCTCCATATAGATCCATACCTTATATATGTATATATATATATATATATATATATATATATATATATATATATATATATATATGTGTGTGTATATATGTATATATATATATATATATATATATATATATATATATATACACACACACACACACACACACACACACACACACACACACACACATATATATATATATATATATATATATATATATATATATATATATTTATATATTTGTGTATATGCATGTGTTTTTGCATTATACTGTGGCTAGTTTGCACCCCTTCACCTTACCTAATTAATATTTTATTAGAAATTTTGCAGATTACTTGGATGCATTTATATATGCTGATCAACAAATTACAATGATATCCATAATGGTATATGTATGGTTTAATATCATAATCTCAAAGGCCAATATTTTAGCCTACATGTCAAACATCGTAAACGCAATGTTCGGCATTCAGCATGCCAGACTTCTGGTTTTGAAGTCTGTATTTCCTTTTATGTTTCAAAGTAAAACTTAGACCAAAACCAGGACTAGTAGATAAAAATCCAATAACAACCAAAAAAATAACTGGTTAGACTGCCAGAACCAAAGTACTCTTTAATGTGAGCAACATTAATCCACAGACTTCTTCAGAACTGTAGTTTACAGATATTTGTCACTTTTCAGACAGACTGATGCACATTTCTCTTCCTTTAGTACTTTTAACTTATTACTGGTAAATTCCATTCAGCTTGAATAACGTCTGAAGATGTGTATTGGTAATGCACATATTTACCTTACTTTATAAACAAGTTTTCTTGGTGTACAGCTTTGATGTGACTAATTGAGGTTGTGCTGATGTTGCTGGTTATGTCTGTTTGTGCCAAATTGTTCTCCATAGATTCAGTCATATTATTTGGTTAGCCACAACTTTTGCATGGAACATAACTCACTCCTCTGGTTTCCGTGAACTTTATGGAATCTGACCCAGTGTCTAAATGCTGTCTGTTGCTTCAAAAGAATCATAGTCAAGATATTTGCATGATTGTATTACTCAGTAAGCTCAATTAATTAGTGGTATTTGATTTGTGATCTATAAAACAAGGGGTCTCAACCCTACTGTAGTCAAATTGTATTGTATTTAACATTTGCTTAGCTTGAATTGATTGATTTTTACAGCATGATTTTTAGAGGGTAATTTAAACTCTATCTATTGATTGTTGTAACACTCTGAGGAAGTAATTTTATTATCCACAAGATGAAATTTGCTTAAAAAAGTGAATTATTTTTATGTCTTTGATTCTGATGGTGTTGATTTTGGATTTTCATTTGATTTTAGGGGTCATACCTTCTACAGATGCAACAGTTTGTTCATTTGTGTTTTTCTAATGTAGCTTTCAGGTAAGTAAATACTGATACAGCATACAGGATTCTTGGGAGTAAGAAGGCATGGTTTGTGATTATGGGTGGTCCATCTATGAGGTAGGGCTTGGCTTTGTAAATCATGTCTGTTTTATGGTTGTTTTCTTGTGTCACATGTTGAATGCATTGGTCAAATATTTTAATTTTTTCTATATTTACTCTCAATAGGTGCTGCGGTAGCATTGTCACCTCACAGTAAGACGTTGTACTGTTTGATTCTCAGCTAGAGCATCTTCTGTGTGGAGACATGCGTGAATGGGCATACCTTCATTGAATGTTGTGCGTCAGAGCCAGCAACTAGGTACGTAAAAAAATCTACTGCCAATCATTAGCTGTGGCGAACCCTAACAGGGAAAAGCCAAAAGACACAACAACAACTCTCAATAGCATTATATGATGTACTAGTTCATTTTTGCTTTTAGTGGTTGTTTTCATAATGTACAATCATTGTAGAGTGACCATGAGGTAGAGAAAACAAATAGGAATAATTTGGTTACTTTAAGATTTGGGATTGATTTACAGTTCTTGAAATAGTTTTTCATTGTTGTATGTTTATGTTCCTTCATTCTGCAAATACTTTGTCACAAGATCACCAATATGTGGACATTTTGACAGTCTGCAAAGTATTCATCAGTTAAAAGATGCAGTTTTAAAGATTTTGCATTACTGCTTCTGAAATATCAAATAACTATCTCAAATTATCAAAGGAACTTTAATTTTGCCATGAAATAGATTTGGAAATTTATTTTAATAGACTATGACATTTTTACAAATGATCAAGATTTTATTTTCCTGCTTATTAGCTCAGGAGAAAATTTATTGACTCACTGTATCGGCCACTGATTTAAAACTGAAATTATGACTATGCAGAAATCAAAACTAAGTTTTCATTTTGAAACTATACAAAGATGGGCCAATGCGAGTCTTCGGTCCTGAAATGCTGAGATCCATAATGGAAAAACTCTGATGTGCTCTTTCTGTTCTGCATTAAACTTTTTGGTATTCGCAATACATTAGGAATCTATTCTGTTAGATAATTTATTACATTTTGTCCCTCTTCTAATTTAGTTTAATCAGGAATTTTGATAACAATATATAAAAAAGGCTTTATATTATTTTGTTCTTTCACAAAGCAGTTAGTTCTTCTTAATGACAAATTCAGCTATAGTTCAGATGTTTTAAACATATCCAATTCTTATAGAAAAGCTTAATTATCTTAAATATGTTTGTATGAAATAAAATTAATAATACTTCCAAGTTCTCAATGTTGTATGTTTGGAAGCATCCAGTATTTCATATGCTCAATTAATTTTTGACAAGGTTGAGTCACTAAAAATAAATTGAAATTCTTTCTGCAGATTTCTGTAGAAGATGTGTTTCTTCTAAAAATTAGATTATGCCGTATTTATAAACAGTGTAATCTTTGCAACCTCTTAAGATTTCAGAGTTATGTTTTGGAAAAGATCTTTTTGATTTTATTATTCATTTTTAAATCTTTCTGATGTAAACATGGATCATTGCTAAAAGTGTTTTATTTAAGTCAAAATTCACTGTTGAATATGTCAGAAAATGTCAGTGAAGACATTTAGGTAAGGAGCTCTGAACGACTGTTGCCTCCCAATGGACACCATTTATTTGTGCTCTGTTTTCATTTGACAAGTTTTTGATGAGAGCAGTGGAGCTTTAATACATATTTTCAAGAAGAAAGTGTATCATAATGTACATAGTTTTCAACTGATGGGCCAAAATGTTTTCAGCCATTTTGTTCTGCATTGTAATTGTATATGTAGTGGGTCTGTGTATTTTGCAGATTTGTTATCTTTCTTTGTGATCCTCTATATAATAGGTGTAGACTCAGCTAAAAATAAAAACTGCAAACTGCTCTGAGAACTTATCTGGACACAAACACTGTCCTTCTAATTGCATTTTCTGGGGGTGAATTACCTCATTTTATGGTGAAAGTTTGATGATTGGGTATCTGAAACAAAAAAAACAAACAAAAAAAAATTGTATAGGGACTGACTGCACAGATCACTGGCATTTGATATTTTAATGGCAAAGATGATTGTGGTCCCAATAACTAGACTTACCTGGGATTCAGCAAGCCCTGCATGGTGCGCAGGGATAGTGCAAGAGCTGCTGGAGGCAATATGGCTGCCAAGAGATCCAGGAACAAGCTCCCCAGGACGTGCACAAGCGCTCCTGCACTATTCCTGCATGGACACAGCTCCTGTATGCAAATGACCCCATTTGCAAGTGAATACCATGCAAATTAGGTGCATTTGTCATCCAGGAAGCTGGCAGCTGGCCGTGCAGGACTAGTGTAATCTGCAGAAATGTACTCGGTTAATAACCGAGTACATTTCTGCAAACTACAAAATGGAGCCAAGACAGCTCCAAATAAAGTGTGTATATAATGTGTAAACCATGCCAATGGCCAAATATAACTTTTATATTTTTTGGCTGATTTTAGCTGTTTAATCGTAGGGCAGCAGCGTGCAACTGGGATCGGCCCAAAAAAAAAAAAGAAAAAAACTTGAAAAAAGCATTCTATCCAAACTCACAATTTTGCCATTATACTCAAGGCAGGCAGAAGACAACATGGTCAGTGAATAATGGTTGCTAAGGGGAAAGGCTCAGTGTCAGACTTGTAACTAGGCATTAGCAGGCAATCCTATGCAAATGAGGGGAATGATACTGAATCCCAGATTCCCCCTCATGGCTAGCCTGCATCCAGCCGTGTAGATGCAGGAAGACCATGGTGCAAGCCTAAGAGCTAGCTGACATCATGGGGGGGATGTCAGGCATACTGTAAGCTTATTGGAGCCCTGTGGCTCGGGTTTGCCCTTAGCTTATCAGAGCTAAGCAAGGGGGTGTGTCTGAAGCTGCCAAGCACTCTTTACATTCCCTAAGTGGGTGTGCATGCCTTGCACCATATTTTAAAGGAAAAAAAAAAGTTAAACCCGGAAATAACAGCTCTGTGCACATCTAAGCACTGTGTTTGCGTGGTGCGCCCATGGGCTTAAAATGGAAGGCAGTGGGAAGGGAAAACTGCAGTAGGAAGGTAATCAGGGAGAACTAGCATAGCTGACAGGTGAAATGTATCAAAATCAGCCAATTACACAGGCAGCAGCCCAGCACACCACTATAATCTATGCAAACACCTTTCACTCTATTTTTTCCCACAAACTCTACACCACCAGTGTACACAGTCAGGAAAATTTTACCAAACAAAAGTAACAAAATGACAGGGGCTGCATTAGCTCTCATAAATCAACATGGGGAAGAGGCTGAGGGTGGTGAGGAAGAGAATGCTGATGATCAACCAACAGTGAGGAGAAGGAGAAGAGTGTACAGACCAGAGTAACCTAGCAGGGGCTACATGAGCTGGAGATAGTGGAGCACTATAAGGTGGACAGGGACCTCCTACAGCAAATTGTTGAGCTTTGCCAGCCATGCCTCACACACAGAACCAACAGAGGGGAACCCTTCCCAGTGGATAGCAAGGTATGTGTAGGGCTAAGAATACTAGCCACAGGTACCTTCCAAAGGACAACTGGGGATATCATGTGGATCTCAATGGCATCAGCATCCAGGGTACTCCACCAGTTCCTGGATGCATGTCAGCACATGCCGATGAGCACATATATTTCCACAGCTGTGAGGCGTTGACCAGCAATATGTGTCTCTTCCACTAAATAGCAGAATACCCTGAGGTAGTGGGTGCTATATACTGCACGCACATACACATCAAAGCACCAACTGGTGAGCTGGGTAGAGTCTACATCAACCACAAGGGCTTCCCCTCCATCAACTGCCAGGTTGTGTGCGATTCCCAGGGCATTATAATGAATGTGTGTGCTGGCTGTCCTAGAAGCTATCACGACTCCCATATCGGGCATACAACGCAGCTATACCAGCGATTTGCCAATGGGGACATCCCTTATGGCCACCTAGTGGGGGATGCTGGTTATGCACTTGAGCCGTGACTGATGACACCCATCAGAAATGCACACTCATCTGAACAAGAACTCCATAATGAGGCAGACGCACAGACCAAAATCAAAATAGACCGCGTGTTTGGGATCTCAAGTCATGGTTTCAGTGCCTGGACATATCCGATGGAGCTTTGCAGTACTCACCAGCTACATGTACCCAGATTGTCATCGTATGTGCCATGCTACACAATAAAATCCTGCAGAAACAGCTACAGCAGGAACAGCACAGGGCAGGGCCACACAGACCCCCCACCATTGCCAAGGCCTGCACAAGCACAGAGTAACTCAGAGGAGAAACAACTTGAGCCTACCCCCGTAGGCAGAAGGAGGAGTGCCCAGTATGCCCAGGCCTTGGCAAAGAGGCAATGCATAGCACGTACACTGACACGGTAGGAACCCAGGGAATGACACCTCTCTCTGACTCGCACATACAGTAAAAGGTATTCCAAACATGACACTACCTGTGCTTAACCATGTTTTGGGAGTCTAGTGTGTGCATCCAACATAGTCAGCCCTTCAGCACCATCCTGAATACTGGCACAGCCACAAGGTAAGTCACTCTCCCTATCAATTGCTGAATGAAGTAGTATGTTTTGTTACTTGTATCTATGGTATGGATGAGAGCATTCAAGGGAATCGGGTGGCTGAATGGGAAGCCAGCAGATAATATACACCTATAGTGGCAGCATGAAATCAGTAACAAATACTGGTGTCACCACAGTAACCAGACAAGGTCACAAAACTCACAGCAGGAAATGTGGTGGGCCAAATGTGTGTTCATAGGACACACACATGCCAGTCAGGGAGGCTCACATACCCAACAACAGTCTCAGCCAGCAGGACAGGTGGAGATAAACACAAACAAAGGCTGTGCTAAGGCCTCTGACTGATGGCTATGGAGAACAGCCCTCCCTCAAGACCTACACAGACAGACTACAACAGGGCAGGCAGTGGGATTTTAGTTCTGAAGGGTAAGAAGTCTGAAAGTGAAATGTAGGTCAATCAAGCCTAATAACTGTAGAATACTGATATGCTTCTAGTCTGCATGATAGGTCAAAATACAGGGGGCTTTGGAATTGCCCACCCCTCCTGTAAATTTGTGTTTGAACACTCCTCCTGGGTCTATCTCATTTGCTCACTCAACCGAGTACAGTGAGATCATATTTTGACCTCAGACACTCCTACCAGTCCCATCTGTTCAGCTCTATCCCCGCTCTATTCCAGTCTAGTGTCACTAACTCATTCTACCTAATAAAGATAGAACATTTTTGAAGGGCAAGCTCTTAGGTCCTTAATTTTGAATTATCTTCTTTTTCTCCTTTCTCCGATTCCACTTTCCAAAAAAAATGTCTAGTCCAGATACAGATTTTCTGTAACCAGGACTGTTTATAAGCTTCTGAACCCCCCCAGGCCTTTCTGTGTTGGAGGGAAGCCTTCTAGCTTATCAGTGGAAGTGGTAAGCACTAAGTAGCCTATCTACCATAAGAGTGGTTTCTGGCCCAGAAATTGTAGTTTATTGGTCGTTTGGCAGTTTTTCTATCTCTTTCAACTTTCTGGTTTAAAAGCCCATACTTGCACTTGTTTCCCACCCTTCCTGTAACTAGTCTAGTCCAGATACAGATTTGCTGTATCCAGGACTGTTTGTAAGCTTCAGATCCCCCCAAGCCTTTCTGTGTTGGAGGGACATCTTCTATCTTATCAGTGGAAGTGATAGGCAGTAGATAGCCTATCTACCACAAGAGTGGTTTCTGGCCCAGAAATTGTAGTTTATTGGCCATTTGGCAGTTGTTCCATCTCTTTCAACTTACTGGTTTAAAAGCCTGCTTTTGCACTTGTTTCCCATCTTTCCTGTAACTAGTCTAGTACACAGACAGATTTGCTGTATCCAGGACTGTTTGTAAGCTTCTGAGCCCCCTAAGCCTTTCTGTGTTGGAGGGAAGCCTTCTAGCTTATCAGTGGGAGAGGTAACCACTAGGTAGCCTATCTACCACAAGAGTGGTTTCTGACCCAGAAATTGTACTTTATTGGCCATTTGGGCAGTTTTTCCACCTCTTTCAACTTTCTGGTTTAAACACTAGTGTCTGCGCTTGTTTCCTACCTTTCCTGTAACTATTCTAGTCCAGATCCAAATTTGTTGTATTCAGGACTGTTTGTAAGCTTCTAAGCCTCCCAAGCCTTTCTGTGTTGGAGAGAAGCATTCTAGCTTATCAGTGGGAGGGATAAGCGCTAGGTAGCATATCTACCACAAGATCAAGGTACAGATTCATAGTTTTAGCACTTGAATTTGCTTATTCATGCTCAGCACTTGTTCAGAACTTGTTGTTAGCACTAAATAAGCTACAAATTACTACAGCACTCAACATTCCTCTTTACCTAGAGGAAAAACAGTTTTTGTACTTACTTTCCACACTTGCTTAGAGAAAAACATTTCTTATACTCACTTTCCTCACTTGTCTAGAGAAAAGTAGTTTTTTATTCAGGCATGTCCAAGGGTCAGCTCCCAGTGTTCTTTCCTGTCTATCTGATGAATCTGGGCATCTTGGGGCAATGTAGCAATTACCTCATGTACGCAGACGACCCTCACTTCCTACCACCCAACACCACAACCTGTGAGAGAAGCACTTATTTAGCCAAACTGGAGGTAAAGCTCTCTCCAACCAAGACTGAACTTGACAGTCAAGAGGAGAAGGTAAACACTTGCACCACACCACACTCATCACATAGTCCCACTAAACCTACACCACCAAAATCCACACATAGAAACACAAAAACATTCGCGGAAGCTCTCAATAATAATCTGCTCAAGCAACAGAGACTTCCAAAGCAGAAACGCAAGCAACCTCCACTCCTAACAACCCAAATGACACATAGCCCACAGACTCAGTGTGCCAATAAACAACAGCCCATAAGGCAAAACAATGTACCCAACACACTAGTCATAGGTGACTCTTTAGTCAGGCACTCTGATGTCCCACTCACCAGGCTAAACAAGGAGAAGGTTACTGTCAGCTGTCCATCTGGTGCCAGGATCTGCCACATAACACACACACTCACGTCACTCCAAAACAAGTACAAATATGACTCTGTCATTGTCCATGTTGGTGTGAATGACCTGAGACATACCTCCCTGGACTACATGAAAAGAGACATGGAAGAGCTCTCCAATCATGCAGCCCTGGCAGGTATGACTCTAGCCCTGAGTAGCATCCTGCCATTGCCCAGAATGATACCGCAGTACAAGGTCAAATTTATTGACTTCAACAATTGGCTGAGCTTCTGGTGTCATTCTAAGGGTATCCAGTATCTGTCTGCCTGGGATGACATGGTTGACAGACCACGATACTTTGCCAGAGATGGCCTGCACCTGTCACCCCTGGGATTCTGGATACTGGCTAAGGGTCTTGCTGCCCCTATAGTGCCTTTTTTAGGCAAGGTTCAAATGACAAATTCACCACCATAACAGGAACAGGCAAGCAAAAACTGTGGGTAATGCTACTCAATGCTAGAAGTCTAAATCTCAAAATGCACTCCGTAAAATGGAGAACATCAATATCTGTGCAATGACTGAGACCTGATTCAAGGCTCTATAGAGCACCCCTGCATTGCCAGGCTATAACTCATACCACATTTTTCAGTCATCTAACTTGGACCAGAACACCAAAGGCAGAGGTGTGTCCATATTCATTAAGAATATCTACACCTCCAGGCTAGTTGCACAGCATATTGCATCTGAGGTTATCCAAGTGCAACTAACTCTGGGCAAAACTGCAATCCAAATTGTAGCTTGCTACAGATCCCCCACCATGCCCCAGGGTTCCCTCTCCTCTTTTCTTGATATACTGGAAAATGTTAGGGTTCAACCAAATACCCTAATAATGGGCAATTTCAACTACCCCACCATTAACTCGGAAAACTACTCATGTACCAACTCTTTGCTCAATGCTTTCTGGAATTCATAAATTCAAATGCCCTGAATAAACTTATCCACACCCCCACCAGGGGCAACAATATCCTGGACCTAGTCATTACCAACATGAGTGACTGGTCTTCCACACCTGAGGTCAACTCCTCATTGGTCAGATCCAAACATAAGCTAATCGCCCGAGATATCCGCATCCCGCTCCTACCTACCATTAAGGAAACCATGGTAAAAAATTTCTCCAAAGCCAACTTCATGCTTCTTAAGACAGAAACGGGGAACTTCATGACACCCATGCAGATGGACAATAAATTTATGACTGCTGAATCCTACACAAATGCACTCTATAAGCACTTACACGAGTGCATGGATTGTGCTATCCCAAACAGAACCAAGATGCTATCCTCCAAAAAAAAAAATGGAAGCCAATCTGGTGGTCCCCTGCCATAAACAAACTCTACAACAGAAGGAAGAAACTGTTGCAAAAGAGAGTAAAATCCCATGAGTGGAAGAGCTCCCTGGTCAGCCTCAGTAAGAAGCTGAGATCCCTTATAAGATCCTCCAAAGCTAGCTATGAAAACAAAATTGCCACTGATTCTTAGGGCAACCACAAGGCATTCTATAGCTATGTCAAGAATCTTACTGGCAACACCCAGACCTGCTCTGAGTTACAGCACAATGGTATGAAGATTACAGACCCAACTGATATTACTAACATCTTGGCAGATAGGTTCAGTGCTGACTTTACCCCCCTCCCACCCCCTAAAGGGCCCATATCTATACAGGAAGAATATAGAGTCCCTATAATCACATCTATGCAGGTAAATGCTTCACTCTATAAAACCAAAAATACAGCATCCATGGGACTGGACAACATCCCAGGCTGCATTTTACATGAATTTCAGAAAAAAAATGGCTCCCCACCTAAGCACCATGTTCAATCATAGTCTCATGTCAGGCTTTATACCCACTGAATGGCGCACAGCAACAGTTATCCCACTCCACAAAGGGGGAGCCACCACTGATCCTGGAAACTATCACCCTATTAGCTGGATGAGCCTGGTCTGCAAGGCCATGGAATGTTTCATCATGAAACTCATAAACAAAGACATTGGTAACCTCCAAACTCTGGACCCCACCCAGTTTGGAATTGTGAAAGGCAGATCATGCCTTCTGAACCTGATTGACTTCTTTGAGGGAGTCACCAAAGCCGTAGATGAGGGTAAGGTGGTTCACACAGCCTATCTTGACCTCGCCAAGGTTATCAACACCAACCCACTTTCTGGAATTATAGCTAAACTCACTAAACTATGTATAAATCCCTACATCACAAGTTGGGTTGCCATCTGGTTCTCTGACAGAACCCACGCTGTAAAAGTTGCAGACTCCAAATCTGACTTCAAACCAGTGACAAGTGGAGCACCACAGGGTCAGTCCTGGGACCTCTCCTGTTTGGTATCTACTTTTCTGAAGTATAGGTTAACACAGAAGGCCTCTGGCTAATGAAGTTTGCAGATGACTGCAAACTAGGAGCCATAGTCAAGTCCACAAATGATGTGGACATCCTACAGAAGGGCCTCACTGTGACAGATACCTGGTGTCAGAGGCATAGCCTCAAGCTCAATGCCAAAAAGTGCATTGTCATCCCCTTTGGTAAAAACTCTGTACCCATGAACTACCATATAAATGGCAGTCTACTTAATGCTGAATGTGTGATAAGAGACCTTGGGACCCAGGTGGACAGTAGTCTCTCCTTTGATAATCACATTGCCACAGTAGTCAGGAAATCCTTCTATGTGGCACACCTCATCACAAAAGGGTTCTCATCCAGGAAAAAAGAGGTCATTGTTCCCCTCTACTTGGCACTCATTAGATCCATTATAGAGTACAATGCCCCTTTTGGAATGTACCTCACAAGACATCTGCAGCAGCTGGAAAGGCCAGAGAAGTACCTCACAAATAGGATTACTGGCCTCAAACAGATGCTCTACACTGACTGTCTCAAAAAACTCCAGCTTTACTCTGTAGCATATTGCCTACTCCGACGATATCTCTGCCTAACATATAAAGCTATGTTAAACCCAGAGCTGTTGGACATGCTACATCTAAAGAAATCCCAATCCCTCCAAGCTATATACTCTAGGGACCTAAACCTTGTCACCACAATAAACAGAACATGTTGGAGAGATTGTAAAGAGTGTATGGCAACCAGAAGATGCAGTCTCCTCCACAAAAAGCCACGCTGAAGTAAAAAAACTGAAAGTGAGTCCTTCACATAGACATAAACAGAGAATTTAATACAATAGAATCACGACTAAGCGCTTTCGCCAGCAATCTGGCTTCCTCAGAGTCATTTTAATTACATTCAAATACTCTATATATATTGAACACTCAAAGTAAAAGCGAAAAGGCAAACAGCAGCTGAAATTACACCAAAGAAATAGCGTAACACACTTTATTTTCCGCTTTCATCCGTAGACTTCATCAGAATAAAATTGTTCACCAAATTGTACCTTAAATACATCACTAATCACTACAACATAATTGAAACTACTGATTCAATTAAGAAATCACTGCATTTAAAAAACATTTAAAAAAACAAGACATTGTTATGTGATATGAAGACATATTAAATCATTACTTTTGTCAACCTTTAGTTTTTGATGTTTGAGAAAACATTTTACATTGATTGTCTCATTTAGTCCAGGTGGATAATCTGACTTTAATTTAATCTGCCACTGGGTTTCCCTTTGTAACAAAAAAAAATTTTTTTTGTCACTCACATGAGATTAGTTGTGATGGTCACAACAATATTAACATTTTTGTAGGGAGTGATGGTAGTGCATTTGTGACCAATGCTGTAACACACGATGAGGCTATGGGTATTAATATGTTGAATCTGAACTGTTCTTTAGATGGGAACAAGGACATGTTAATATTTCAAGGTCCCAGACACCAGTTACTTAAGAAAAACGGCTACTGTATTTACAACTATACTGACATTGTGATAGGAGAAACACACTTTGAGTTATTTAGTAAGGGTGTAAGTTTTGTACCAATGTTTAGAGCTGACACAGCGCAGGTTTTACTTGATTTTAAAATGTTTACAAGACAAATGCATTTAAAAATGTTTTTTGCAGACATTGGAGAGGGAGCAACCGGTGAAAATAATGGGGTGGTTGATAGAACAACTATGTTTAAAAGAAAAAGTGCATTTATACCACCTTTCAATTTAGAGGTGATGGGTTTCGAAAAACTTGTTGAAATACAGATACGAAAATGTTTGGAGAATGTGTTTTTATTTAATGACAACCTAACACAAAATGAGAGAGAGTTGTTGGACTCCCTTAAAAAATCTGGAAATTATAGATTTATGAAACCAGATAAAGGGGGGGGGTATGGTTGTCATGACAAACACTGATTACATTTCTGAAATTTCTGCGATTTTGAATGATGATGACACATATGCTTTGGTCTCAAGGGGTGAGATCAATAGGGCTTATTATAAAATTGATGTATTTCTACACGATTCACTATTTCAAGGTAACATCAATGAAGTGTAGTATGATTTTTTGATGGTTAATTTTCCTAGAATACCTACTTTGTTTGGTATCCCCAAGGTACACAAAGGGGCCGATAAATTACAATTTAGGCCCATTGTATCAGCTAAGGGATCCAAAACAGAAACTTTAGCTGCATATATTGATTCATTGGTTAAGCCCATTATAAATCAAGCACCACACATCATTAAAGATTCATGGCACTGCCTTGATAGAATTAAGAATTTTGTGAGAGGGAACAGGGATTTTGGGTTCCTCACGATTGACATTGTGAACCTATTTTCAGTTATTCCGCATAATGTAGGTTTAGAGATGTTTTTTGAAGCCATTACCAAGGATGGATTGTTGGAAGGTACTAAGGCCAATTTTGTATGTGATTTGATGGAATTGGTGCTTAACAACAATTTCATCAATTTTGAGGGTGATTTATTTCAACAAAGGTCAGGTGTGGCGATGGGTGCGAGATGTGTGCCAGCATTTGCCAATGCAGTTTTGCTCACATGGGAAAGAGAGTACATTTTTTCATCAGACAGAATTATGACGAATATATTGATGTACAATAGATTTTTGGATGACATTTTAATTTTTTGGGAAGGTGATGAGAGTACTGCAGTTGACTTTGTCGAATATTTAGGTACTACAACAGATTTTTTGAAATTTACATTTCAGTGGGATAAAGACAAAATCAACTATCTGGATTTAACCATCAGTAAAACAGATAGAGAGTTTGAAAGTAATATTTTTAGAAAAGAAAATTATTCTAACTCACTACTACACATTTCTAGTTGTCATCCACTTCACCATCGTAAAGGAGTTGTTAAGGGACAGATGGTGAGAACCTCAAGACTGGTTAGCAATGATGTACAATTCAGAATGGAGCTTTTTAAACTTATAGGAATGTTCTTGGATCGTGGATATCCACTGAAGCTCCTACTGAGTGTAAGAAGGGATGTCTTGAGGGGAAGGAAAGGGCGTTATGCACCTGTTCTACACACTGGTTTAGGACACATGAGAGAACAGAATCCTGATGTTGTAACAAAGGGGTCTGATGTAAAGATGATAGTTAAATACAACCCTAAATCATCAGAAGTGATAGGTATAATAAAAAACATTTGGAATTATGTTTTAAGTGACGAGCTTAAGAAAGTATTGGGTTCAGAACCAGTGTTTGTATACAGTAGGGGGACAATTTAAAAGGTATTCTGGAGAGAAAAAGCAAGGGTCAGTACAAGTCCATTATGAAAAAATGTGGTTTTTGTAGATGGTGTAGATACATTAATGAGGGTAGTTATGTATGTGTACATGGCTATAAATACACCATCCCTTGTCCAGGACAATGCAACTGCTGCACGAAGAATATTATTTATTTGGCAACATGTGCATCTTGTGAGGCATTTTATGTGGGTAAAACCATTAGGAGGTTGCAGGATAGAATCGCAGAACATGTTAGATCTATTAGGAAGAAGGACAAGCACAATGCACTTTATTTACATAGTATCAAATGTTTTAATTTCAACAAATTCACATTTTTTGTCATAGGACGGGTTTTAGATTATGGAGAAGGGGGAGATATAGCCAATAGAGTAGGGGCTTTAGAAACTGAATGGCAATTAAGATTGGATGCCTGCAGGCCCCCGGGCTTGAATGATTATATCTCGATCAAACCCATGTTAAAGTTAAGGTCCCAGTTAGTATAATGAGTGTGTACAACACTGAATAGGGACTTTATGCTCATTGGCTTTATAGGCTAATGTTTTAGTAATGTAGTAGTGCAACTTTAATATATTTTAACATGTTTTAACAAGTTTTAGTTTTTGAATTTTATTATGAATGTTATTAATTTAACTGGTTGCTTTTATGACAGGATTGGGGTGTTTGCTAAATGTGTTTGGGAGGCTGTGTACCAATGTATTATTGAAATATTTGAAATCAATAGTAGATATTTTATGGACATGATATCACCATACATGATTAATATTATGCACAATTCACTATGTAATTATATATATACATTTTTACAGTTTTTAATTTAGTAGTAAGTAGACATATACTTTTTGTATTTTTTATTTGTATTTAGTAGTTGTGATACTCTATTGTTAATGTTCAGGAGTTCTGTATTTAAGGGGGTGGGTTTTATGAATTGGCCCAATGAGCTTTGAGTGTTCAATATATATAGAGTATTTGAATGTAATTAAAACAACTCTGAGGAAGCCAGATTGCTGGCGAAAGCGCTTAGTCATGATTCTATTGTATTAAATTCTCTGTTTATGTCTATGTGAAGGACTCCGTTTCAGTTTTTTTGCTTCAGCGTGGCTTTTTGTGGAAGAGACTGCATCTTCTGGTTGCCATACACTCTTTACATGTTGTTACAGCCCTTGTGGGTGTTACGTTCCTGGTTTCATGTTGGAGAGATTGATTCCTGTCCCAGATACTTCCTATACTCTGGAACAAGATACCCATCTATGTCAAGCAAAGTTCCTCATTAGCATTCTTCAAGAAAAATCTTGATGAGTGGATGGGAAATAAGAAATACACCCTGAGGATCACTTATATGGCTCTGCTTGACAGGAGTACAGGAAATTTACTTTCTTGGGTGGCGTAAGCCAGGAAACCTTGTTGGCTAGGATTACTCAGACCCTTGGGCTGATAGCCTAGTACCTACATATGAACCTATATACCTATAATGTTTGCATAATGTTAGGAAGAGGATAGAATAATAGACGGGGGTAGGAGCATGGATGGCATGGAGTGTGTGAAGTCTGAAACTCAGCCATGTGCACATACTATCGTTGCCTGCAAACACAGGAATAGGTGGCTACAAACCTTATCATAAACCACAATGTGAAGGGGTAATGTCCAGAAATATGACCCCTGCCTCTGGGTAACCTGTGTGAATCTGTACAGCTGTGAGGTATGGCCACAGCAGGATATGGCCATACTGTCACATTGATAGATGTACAATAATGGGATCCTCAGCCACCACTGTACCAAGGTGCTGAACCATTTACACAGACCCATCAGCAAGTGTCTGCAGCTTCCTTTCCAGAATGGCATGATTGTGCAAGAATATGTAGGCTGCAGACCATAATACTGAACACAGCTGCATTCACCCTGTGTTCCCCAGGAAATTACTGCAAGCAAATATGTATACCTGACAGTAGTTGATGACATAAAACATCGCAGTGTAAAAGAGTACATATGTCTGATTATCTATGCTAACACCAAGTCCATGTAGCAGAAGCAGCACAGACACAATTACCTACAGTAACCCACTATCCTTTGTCCATTTTGACCCCATATTGTCAACCAATCTACAGATATCCCACTGAAACAGGTTGCTAGCTGTAGGTGTAGAACACAAAAGCCTGCACTGGAGTACAACCTACCTGGAATGGATTCACACATTCAATACAGAAGGTCATACTGGGCATGCACCCACAATTACAGAAATGAACCTCATATCTGGCAACAACAGTGGACTATACATATGTGACAGTCCAGATATTTGTGCACACACTTCTCATTGCACACCAGTCATGCTTTACACACACATTGGATAAGGATACACCCATATATCAAAGGACAGCACACTATAATAGGTCAAAATTACACATACATAGATGTGTGGAAGAGAGTGACAGACAGTGACAAAGAGCCTCCCATCATGAGGCCTGTCCCACCCAGCACACATCCAATTGGCTAAAGCCACATGATGCTCAAATGACAATCACTGTAGACATTTGCCTCTGGCAGCCCTCAGCACTATAGTGTCTGTGGTGCTTGTGATAACTGTGTAACATGACTGTACAAGTTATTATTCATCTAGCAGTTGTATACACGTACCTGTGAAATATAAACTTGTATGTGCCTGAGTGTTGTGTGTCTGCTTCCAGATGAATGGGTTATGACCCATGCACACACACACTGCACTCCCCTTTGCCCTACTAAGACAAGCCTGCTGATGTCTTCACCTTGAAATACATCTTTGGTGAAGATGTAGCCTTATAAGCTCCGTGGTGCATACTATAACTGTGTAATGCTATAGTGTGATGTACTAGTTAGGTAAGACTTCTAATCCCAGACATGGCAACTGTGTGTTGTATGTAGGGATCAATGCTTTTGTGGCCATTCACAGTCACTACACTTCCCATTGCCCTACTTTGGCAAGCCTGCTGATGTCATTCACCTTGAAATACACCTTTGGGGAAGAAATAGCCCTATAGGCTCCATGGTGCATGCTATAACTGTGTAATGCTGTAGTGTGATGTATTAGTTAGGTAGGAGTTCTATTTCCAGACAGGGCAACTGTAGAACTTTGTGTGTGTGTGTGTGTGTGTGTGTGTGTGTGTGTGTGTGTGTGTGTGTGTGTGTGTGTGTGTGTGTGTGTGTGTGCGTGTGTAGGGATCAATGCTTTTGAGGACATTCACACTCGCTACAATTTCCATTGCCCTACGTTGGCAGGGCTGCTAATGTCATTCACTTTGAAATACACCTTTGGGGAAGAAGTAGCCCAGTAAGCTTCATGGCGTGTTCTATAACTGTGTAATGATGTAGTATGATGTGCAAGTTAAGTAGGAGTACTATTCCTAGACATGGTAACTGTAGAACTTTGTGTGTGCATGTGTTTGTCTGTGTAGGGATCAGTGATTTTGAGGCCATTCACACTCATTACAATTTCCATTGCCCTAATTTGGCAGGGCTGCTGTCATTCACTTTGAAATACACCTTCAAGGAAGGAGTAGCCCAGTAAGCTCCGTGGCAGATGCTATAACTGCATAATGCTGTAGTGTGATCTACAAGTTAGGTAGGAGTTCTATTCCCAGACATGAAACTGTCTGTGTGTGTGTGTGTGTGTAAGGAATCAATGTTTTTGTGGCCATTCATTGTCACTAGGCACTCCTAAAATGGAGAACATCGATATCTGTGCAGTAACAGAGACCTGATTCAAGGCTCCAGAGAGCACCCCTGCAATACCAGGTACAGCTCTCACCACACCTGTCAGCCACCAAAACACTAAAGGTGGAGGAGTGTCCATATTCACCAAGGATATTTACACCACCAGGCTACTTGCCCAACAGAATGCATCTGAAATACCCCCGGTGCAACTAACACTAGGTAAGACTGCAATCCAAATTGTATAGCTTACTAAAGATCCCCCACCATGCCCCAAGATTCCCACTACACCTTTCTCAACATACTGGGAAATATTATGATACAACCAAACATCCTAATACTGCATGACTTACACTACCCTGACATTAAATAGGAAAACTACTTGTGTACCAACATGTGTGCCCAACAGTGCTTGGAAGTCATAATTCCCAATGTCCTGGATCAAGTAATCTATAGTCCCACCAGGGGCTCAAATATCCTAGACCTGGTCATTACCAACATGAGAAATCAATGCTCCACACCAATGGTCATCCCATCGGTGGTCAGGTCTGCCCATAAGCTAATCAATCTTAACACCCACATCCACATCCCTCCCCACACCCCAGTAAGGAAACCTCCGTAACACACGTCTCCAAAGCCAACATCATGCTACAAACGTCAGACATGACTAACGTCATGAAACCCATACAGATGGGAACTGAAAGGACGACTGCTGAATCCTACACTAAGGCACTGTACGAACACATCCACTCGTCCATGAATCGTGCCATTCAATATAGAACCAAGATGCTCCCCACCAAAAAAAGGAAGACAATGTGGTGGCCCCTGCCATAAACCGGTCTACTTCATAAGATCGACAGACCATTTGATCGACATTCATTTGGTCGACAGCTCATTTGGTCGACATCCAGTATTCAAGGCACTTAACAGGGATTTGCCCCATCCCCAATGTTGTGCGATCCTGGAGTTGATATATATAGTTGGGGGCTGTGGGGGCACAGCTCCCCACATTGGGGGTGTGGGGGGCAAAGCCCCCCACCTTAAAATGTGTAGTTTTTCTTGTATTTTCATGTTTTTAAACAAAAATAGGTGGGGGGCCCCCCCCCCACACCCCCTAACTATACACATATATATATATATATATATATATATATATATATATATATATATATATATATATATATATATATATATATATATATATATATATATATATATATATATATATATATATATATATATATATATATATGTATATATATATATATATATATATATATATATATATATATATATATATATATATATATATATATATATATATCACCTCCAGGGTCACACAACATTGGGGAGGGGGGAAAATCACTGTTAAGTGCCTTGAAAACTGGTTGTCGACCAAATGAGCTGTCCACCAAATGAATGTTGATCAAATGCTCTGTCGATCTTATGAAGTAGACCCCCATAAACATACTGTACAACAAAAGGAAGAAACTGTTGGGAGAAATGAGGGAATTTCCAGGATGCAAAATACCCCCTTACCAGCCTCACAACATCCTCCAAAGCTAGTTATGAACATAATATAGCCAAAGATGCCAAAGACAACTGCAAGCTGTTCCATCGCTATGTCAGGAATCTAAATGGCAATACTCAGATCTGCTCTGAGCTACAACAGCATGGTATTAAATATACTGCTCCCAAGGATTTTGCCAATATCCTGGCAGATCGATTCAGTGCCAACTCAACACTGAAAGATTGCCAGATTCCGGTAATAACGGCCACACAGGTAAAAAACACACTTTCCAGAGCTAAGAAAAAAACATCCATGGGACCAGACAACATCCCAGGCTGTGTACTACATAAACTACAAAATGAACTGGCACCTCACCTACGTGCCATGCTAATCATAGCCACACCTCAAGCTTTGTGCTCACTGTGTGACGCACAGCTACAGTTATCCCAGTCCACAAGGGGGGATCCACCTTGGATCCTGGAAACTACAGTCCCAGTAGTATGACTTGCCTGATCTGCAAGGCCATGGAATGTATTATCATGGAACTTATAAACAAAGACATTGGCAACCTGCAAACACTAGACCCCACCCAGGTTGGGTTTGTGAAGGGCCAATCATGTCTTCTGAGCCTGATTGACATCTTTGAATCAGTCTCCAGAGCTGTGGACAAGGGTAAGGCAGTTCACACAGCCTATCCGGACCTCGCCATGGCCTTCGACACCATCCCCCAGTCTGGAATCATAGATAAATATACCAAGCTGGCCAGTAATCCCTACGTCACCTGATGGGCTGCCAACTGCTGTACTGACAGAACCCACACTGTAAAAATAGGTGACACCAATTCCAGCCCCAGACACCTGACAGTTGTAGTACCTCAGTGTTCAGTCCTGGGAGTGCTCTTGTTTGGTATCTACTGCTCTGAAGTACAGGCCAACACTAAGGGACTCTGGCTAACAAAGGTCACAGACGACTGCACACTGGGAGCCAATATTGAATCTCCACATGATGTAGATATTCTACAGAAGGGCCTTACAGAAAGAGATGCTTGGTGCCTGAGCCATGGCCTCAAGCTCAATGCCAAGACATGTACAGGTATCCCCTTTGGGAAGGGACATGTACCTGTGAAAATGCACATAGGTGGCAGTACACTAAACATCTAAAGTGTGATAAGTCACTTAGGGGCACAGTTTGACAGTGGTCTCACCTTTGATAACCACATTGCAACAACAGTCAGGAAACCACCTATGTGGCACACCTCATCACTAAGGGCTTTACATCCAGGAAAAAGGAGGCCATTCTCCCACTGTAGACATCTCTCAGTAGACTCAGTACAGGCTACAATGGCCCATTAGGTATGTACCTCAAAAGACATCTGCAACAACTAGAAAGGCTGCAGACATACCTCACTAAAAGAATCACAGGCCTAAATCAGATGCCCTATGCTGACTGTCTGAAAATCATCCAGTTATACTCTGTCACATATTGTGTACTCAGAGGTGATCTCTGCTTAACATACAATGCCATGTCAAACCCAGAGCTGTTGGACATGCTACACTTAAAGAAATATAAGTCCCTTACAGCCACATGCTCCAGGGACCCAAACCTTGTCATCATGCTTGAAGGATGTGTTCCTGACCCAGAGACTCTCCAGACTCTGGAATAGACTGCCCATACATATCAAGCAGAGTGCCTCTTTGGCCGTCTTGAAAAGGAACCTTGACGATTGGATGGGAGATAGGAAATTGACCCCGGGGATCATGACAGTCACCCTGCTAGACAGGGGTCTGGGGAACTTAATATTGTGGGAAGACATAGCCAGGGAATTGTCATGGCTAGGCATATATAGGCCCTAGGGCCGATAGCCTCGTACCAAACTATGAACCTATGACCTACACTTTCCATTGCCCAATCTTGGCAAGCCTGCTGATGTCATTCACTTATATGGTGGGCCTATTATATGTCACAATGTCCACCTTACAAGGATAACAAATGTCAAACAGCAGAGAGACTGGGTTAGACAATCCATACTCCTACATGTCACATCATGGCTTAGAGAACAATATAGGCAACCCTTGTCTTACCCAGAGAACGCTCTCCACCCATGTCTCATACACAAACACACTTGGCTAGGCAACAACCACTATGTTGGTAGCTAACTACATATTGCCCACAGATAGCACCCATAGTGTGATTGCAGTGGTCTACAGAGGACATGGCACCGTGCCCCATCCCTACAATAGGCAAATCATTGCCTACAGTGCTCCTTCGCTATGTTCCCCACTGGATGCCTGCAACAACTAGAGTCAGCAAATGTAACCCACAAAGGACAAAGCATGCCTTATATACACACCCTGTATGGACAGATGCCACTGACACCACTGAATATCTGTATCATGCTGTCAATGTAGGTGCAAGGTCAACCTGTTTTCCATTGCCAGTTCCCACCACATGAGATCTGGAATGGCACATCTGATGATAACAATATGTCTACACAACATGCCCCAGACACCCCAGGTACACTTCCACATGTTGCAGAACATGCATGTGGGACATGTACATCACAGACACCATCCATGTTATGGAATATAGAACACATACATGGCAAGCATTGCACAGCACTGGCCACTCACAATAGTAACCCAGATGAATGGATGGTGAATACAATACCCACCTGAGTGGGTCAATACGGGCACTACACCCCTGAGCCACACTGCAGACCATTGTCATGTGGCCTGATGCCAAGGTATACCCTTTATCTAGCCTTGTATAGCCTTCTGGCACAGTCAACCACTACACACCTGTGAAGCAATGCACCCATGCATGTCAGTACTGGCAAACCTGTGTCTGTGTGTGTGGAGTATAATGATTTGGATGCCATTCATGCTCATTACACCTCCTGTTGGCCTACTGAAGCATGCCTTCTGATGTCAGACACCTTGACATACCCTTTGCCCATATATCAGCCTGATATCCTCTGTGGAGCATGTGATACCTGTGTATTACTGTATTATGGCAAACTAGTTAGTTAGGAAATCTAATCCTGACCCAGCCAACTGTGATAATGTGTGTGAGTCCCTGAGAGAGTGTGGCTCTGTCGACCTTGATACCTGTTCTTGTGGACAGGCACATGTAGTACACCTACCTTAGCCCTCTTTTATCACTGTTGCTGTAGTCACTCACCATCAAATATACCTTTGGGCAACTCCCCAACATGAAAGCTTAGTGGCGCATGCAATAACTGCATAGACATGTAATAACAATACATAGTTGGGCAGAGATTTGAAACCCTGTACTGATAATTGTGTGACACAAACATGCTTAGCTTTTACTTTCCTACACTCTCCCTGTCTTACTTTGTCTCTGTCTGTCTCTCTCACTCCCTCTCTGGTGGATGTGGAGCAGTACACCTGCTTTGCTTAGACAGCAGCTTGTGTTTTGTAAGTGATGCTCATGATCAGCTGATGGCCTGTGCATGAATTGCAGTCCCCCACTAGCTGATTGCATGTGGAACAGCTGTGGTAACATTCCCATAGCCAATTGCATGGAAACACACTCCTGTAACTAGGAACATCATGTGGGTGTTGGCCCTTTTCATTCACTGTGAGCAGGACTTCATCTTGGTGTTTGGCAAACAGCATCATGGATGGTAGTGGGATATACCTCTAACATACACTGTGGGGACAGGCAAACAAACAGGAGGGGAATGTTCCAGACATGACTACAGAATGTAAGTTTTGTTCTTCTGCATTTGGAGTAATGTTGGTTTAACAGGGTTTGTGTGGATATGGCTGGTCTACATGATTTAATATCTGAAACAATAGTGTTATGTGTTTGAGGAAACTCCCACCTGTAGGGTTATCTGCAGACTGGCCAGTGTTTGGAATCTTATGTGTCTTGTGTTACTCACAGATTACCTATATTAGAACTGCAGAAGCATAGTCTGAAGACTGCAGTCAGTACACGGTGACAGCCATGAGAGTTACTGACTTCATATCCCTCATAGGACATATGTCACAACAAGCCCTGTTACAACATTACAACAGTAAACGTATGAGGTTATCACAGCATCATGTTAATATTGGCCCTGTGTTTGTGCCTCCAGCTACAACTCTGTCAGCCTTTGTACATATGTCATGCAGTAAGAGGTGCATATGTTCTGTACACCATTATTTATTGACATCACACCTGATAACAAGCCAGTGAGATATCAGACTGCTAGACATGTTATGTATAGTAGGGGTTATATTTGTGGACATAACCTGGGCATTCTGTGGTACTGCATATAGTAGTGAGGTCTGTATACTTATGGTGATTGTCGACAGTGTGTGTATTGCGAATATATACCTTGGCCTGCGTACAAACTGTGGTAGATGTCATTGTTCTTGGTCCTGTTCTATCTGATGTTACATGCTGCTCCAGTGTATGGTACCCTATCAGCTTACATGTTTGTAGGGCTGAACACACACATGTCCCATACCACAGACAGACATTGGACCACACTGTATAGTGTCCCAGTATATGTAGAGTTAGTGATTGAGTGGCACATCTGAAGATGGTGTTGATCAGACATTCCATATACTGTAATATTAAGCTCGCTTACCATATGTGGCTGTGTTCACATTGGTTGTGAGTGTGCACTTTCACACAACTGTCTATTACTCTGTGCTGTGACATGCCTGCAGAGCCTGCTATATTTGCAGGTACATGTGTATTCTCACATAAGAAATGTAGGCCAGTGTTGTGGCAGTCTGCCTGTAGTTTGCACAGTGCTTTTATTACATGCCTAGCAGCTTAGTGTACTTACCCAGTGCAATGTTATGCCCAGATATTTGTCAGATGTACTGCTGCCAGGCCACTATAACTGTCATGTATTTCTGACAAAGCAGTGGGATGCTGTACAGATTTATGTCACTAACTAGTGGGTAGTATGCGGCCATGTGACCTCTGTACCACCAGTTATTATGTGTCAGGACAGGTAGGAGTGTGTGAATGCATAAACTGTGTGAACATATGTATTCCAGTATTTATGTGACATACCCATTTACATGGCTATTAACATCCACATTGAGAGTCTTGGTCCACAAGTCTTGCACTAAGGGATTATATTATATATACGATGCAATATACAGATGTATATAAGTACATATATATGAATATATATGTGTATGTACATGTACACATATAGCTGCATATGTGTATATATATATATATATATATATATATATATATATATATATATATATATATATATATATATATCCTTAGCCTTGTCATGTGTAAACATTACTGTTGTGTATACCTTCCCAGATGTATCACATCGTGTTTATTTAATATGTGTATATTTAGATATAACAACATATGTGGTGCAATAGTAATATCACTAACAAGTACTACATAATTGTAGAAGTCACAGCAATTGTTCAATACTATTCAATATGTGTACTGACAGATATATTGGAAAAACAACAGCTGTCTTCACAGTTGTTGTGGCGTAGTGGTTAACATTTGTGATTATAGTGTACAGGGTCCTGGGTACAAGACCTGCAAGGGTTGTTTATTTTGTTGGTGGGCAGAACAAAGGATGTTGGATACAGAGTGGTTAAGGCAGTTTTGAGTAGCTTTAAGTGCGTTTGTGCGGATTTGTGTAAAGCTAAGCAGTACTACCATATGGTTAAACGTATGGGTGCTTATACTGTGTAGGCTTTGCTTACCAGTACGCAAATGTGCTTAGCTGTTATATTGCAGCAATGCTGACACCTGTTAAGCATGGCTCAGCCCTGGTAACCAGTGCTCACATTCCAGTCTGATAACATAGCATGGAAAAAATCAACCTACGGTTGCAACGAACACTCCAATAAGAAAAAAAAACACCAGTGTAGAATCATGAACCTCCACTTTAATAAAACAAACAGTAAAAATCCATGTTAAGCGCTTTCACTCAGGAATCTCCTGAGCTTCATCATAACAGTTATTCCTTCAACTAATCAGCCTTTTATAAATATTCATACACATTTCCACCAGTAGCATCATCTCATTAATGTTTATTACCATGATGTCAAACAATTAAGCTCTGTGCCATTAATTTCACAGTTGTAAACCACAAATTCCACCAAGAAAGACACTGGAGAAGCTGAAAAAGTTTTTTTAGCGTAGTTAAAATTTAATGTTCATTATTCGTCCCAAAGACTTCATCAGAAATAAAGCTACACTCCCAAAACACTTTTAAACCATTCAAAAAAAATGTACTCAATCATGTTGTCTCATTAATAAATCAATGAAATACATAGAAATATTAAAAGACATAGTACAAAAAATATATATCTCTATATATACACACACTGCTTAAAAACACAAGGGCATTTACCCCTGTACATTAACTTTAGTAATTTTCCTATTTTTTAAAAAAATATTTGACGTTCACCATGTCATTTAAACCGGGGGATAAATAAGCAAGTTTAATCTGCCATTCTGTCTCTCTTTGTTCAACATCATTTCTAAAATCCCCTCCCCTAAGATCACGTTTAACAACTTCCAAAATTGAAAAAGTAAATTTCTTCCAGTTAGAACAAGTCAAAGAGTGTTTAAAAAGGGCATTATTACTATTTTTTGTTTTGAAAGCTTACACATGTTCTAATACCCTTTCCTTAAACTTCTGGTAGACATACCAGCATAAAAACCTAGGGATGTTGAGCACATCGCAAGATACACTATTCCTGTTGTGCCACAGCTCAATTTTCCAGGAATAGGAATAGTATACTGTAGATGTTCCAGAAACACAAAGGGATCCTCAGAAATAAATCTGCAAGCCCTACAACCTGAACATTTAAACATACCCCTAGTTTCAGCAGAACAAAGAGATTGCCCTAAATTGTTTTCTAACGTGTGCTTAAAATTTTGATTTTTCTTATAAACAAAATGGGGGCCCTTACCAAGAACTTTGGCTATATCTGAATTACCCGTGACAACTTTCCATTTCTCACTAATAATCTGACAAATGAAATTACTGTCTGCATTCATATCTAAACAGAATCTAGGACCTTCTGCCCCCTTGTTATTTGTATCTGTACCCTTAAGTACATCATTCTGTACTTTTTTAACAAAACCTCTTAACAAAATAGATGGGAAATCTATTTGTCTCCTGTGAATACCCTCTTGAGTCATATTATCAAGTAGGTCTCCAGGGTAACCTCTTTCTAAAAACAACTCTTTAATAAAATTAACTTCTTCTAAGAAAACAGAATCTTCCACTATCTTTCGAGATGCTCGAATGAACTGTCCTCTGGGAATATTTTTCCTCATAAAATAAGGGTGTCAGCTCTTAAAATGGACATAACTGTTACAGAATGTACTCTTACAATAAATACTACTCAAAAACATATTCTTATTAATGTCCATTACCAAATTACCATCCAAAAAGGAAACCTTGTTACCTATTTCACCCACCACAAGCTTTAAAAATGTTGTGCTAGCACTTAAAAGCTCCACAAACTCATTCACATTAAAGTTGTCCTTGTAAACTATAAAGAACAAATCATCTGCAAATCTTTTATAAAAAATAATTTGTTCTGAAAAATGAATATGTGCCAGTATTTCCATGTCCCACCAACCTAAGACCAAATTTGCATAGGTTGGCCCGACAGAAGTCCCCATGGCCACCCCCTATAATTGTTTGTAAAATTGATTATTAAACAAAAAAAGTTGTTGTCCAATAATAAATCAAACAAAGCAGTATAAGTAATAATACTGTTGTTACTTAAACATGTAGGCTTCCCCATAAACCATCTTAGATAATCAACCCCAACATCTTTAGGGATGAAAGTGAATAAAGAAACAACATCAAAAGTAAACATCAATAATTTCTCCAAATTCAAATCTGAGAAAGAAACAAAGGACCTAAGCTGATCCAAACAGTCCCAAGAGTCAGCTATATAAGATGGAAGCTGCTTAACTCATTAACCCCGACTACAGTATCCTAGTGCCTCTGTGCTTACATCCGAGTGCACTGTGAGACGTGTGGAGTTGTATGATGTTACCCCCGAGTGCCTTGTACAGGTGCGCCTAACTTCCCGGTCCTATTTTAGCCCCATTTCATGAAAACTAAGTTGAAAAAGTAACTGAGCTTTGCCAGTAACCTTCTCAACTTAGTTTTCACACTACAGTAACTGTATGTCTACATGTAATAATTTTGAGTAAATCGGCTTTTTTAAAGGGGCACTATGTCATTCCTAAATTCATTATCTTAGCTCGGACCGAAGCTGAAACATTGCTACCTACTTATCTAATCACCTCCCTCTTTGTGAAATCATACATGATGTTATAATTTCCCACCCACAACATGACTTTCCTTATATGTCCCCGTGGAATAAGATAGCAGTATTTGTGTTCTCCTATTTCACACAGTACTGCTTAGCAATTTGTGTTGGGATTGCTTAAATCAACATACAACATCCTAAACGGATATTTCCCTTATGTTTACTCTAAACCATTAGTTACTAGGCCTAATCTTCAAAACAGTAATGGCATTGAAGTACAGTAGCCCCTGATAATTGGCTTTATTTGTATTTCTTTCCCACAACCTTACCAGTTGTAACTCTATAAATTGCCAGTTAGAAAAAATGTTTTGTATTGGCATTTGGCAGCAACATTTTCCATTGGCTGAAGACTAGCTTCAATCACGTTCTGAAAGTGAACAGCACATGTGAATTGCTGATGTTTTTTGTCTCAGTATAGCAGCAGTGTCATATTCGGGGCATTAAAATGTGTAAGCTTTGTGGTACATCACTGAATGCATACCAAAACACCAGCATCGCTGAACAAAGTAGCAGCCAGACTGTGATAATTGAATTTGTTTAATCAATTCTGGTACCTCAGCCTTCGCCTTCTCATGGAATAAACATCACTGAATGCAGTCAGTCCATAATTGCTAGCACATCGTTATTCTTTGCTTTATAATCAGCCAGTACGAGCAGATACAAAACTTGTCCTTTTATCAGCATTTGTAGTGCAGGCGCATTACTTAGGTCACTATTTAGGTGCTGACAGCTGGACTTATTGCTCTATTTTTTAACTCTGATCTAGTGTGACCGACTAGATAAATTTTTCAGTGAGTATAGATGCCCACATTGAAGGCAGCATGATGGAAAAGTGTAGCACTTGAAGTGGTAGTTACCCTGAGCCATTCCATTTACATGTTTTTACAGAAAACAGTAGTGGTGCCGCGGTAGCGTTTTTGCCTCACAGTAAGACGTTGTCCTGTTCAATTCCCAGTTAGAGCATCTTCTGTGTGGAGACATGCGTGAATGGGCATGCCTTCGTTGAAGGTTGTGAGTCAGGGCTGGCATCTCGGCACGTAAAAATCCCCTGCCAATCATTAGCAGACCGGAGATCCGCTGTGGCGACCCCTAACCGGGAAAAGCCGACAGACACAACAACAACATCTCGAGCCACATCTCAGATACACACCATTGCACCAAACGGTAAAAGCTGTGAAAGCAATACCGTTTTAACCACATTGCATTTATATTATGTTAGGGTTGCCACCTTTTCAAATGGCCAAAGTGGGACATTTTCGGGACACGCATCAGATTTTACAGGCCGACACATACCCACGGTCAGTACAAAGGATAGAACTTTACTTTTTTGCCTAAATGAAAGCTTATTCTTGTAGCAGTTTAGTTGCTTATTCTGTTTCTTGTAACATTTAGGTATTTTACATACAGAAATAGCTATTTTATGCAACTATTACATGACATATGGGACATAATTATGTCCTACAATCTCAGAACATTTGCCATTTTTAATATTTTTGGTCAGGGCACAACTGCCCAAAGAGGAACTGTCCCTCGCAAAGTGGGACATGTGGTAACCCTATATTATGTATGATATTATCTTAAAAAAAAGAAATGAAAATGACTCTGTAATTAGTACTTTCCTAAGAGCTATGCTTTCCTAAATAGACATATTCTGCCATATAGCGGCGTCTGCTACACTTTATATTTTTCTGTCCTTTTTGCTGCATGCATGTGGTGAATGCCGTGCTACGAGTTTAGAATGCAACTGTAATTTGTATCCCAGATAAAAGCCATTCTGCTGATGTTTTCACTTCCACACACCTTATTTGTTGAATTAAGTAATTCAATCACTTGGCTAGGGTGATTGACTATCATGCGGCAATTTACATTTTTTATATGTAACTAATGTGGGTGATGGAAGGGCAACAGACAAAAGCAATACCGATCTTATGGAACTGACAAACAGATCGTATTAGTTACTGTATAGCATTCAGGAAATGCATTTTTATCACAGACATTTACTAGTTGTAGACATCTGGCAGGCTGACTCCGTTAATTTCAGCAGAGTTACAGTTGACTAGCTTTTTTATTTTGATCTTTATGAATATTTGTCAGTTTCTTTTCCATTCATGTGTAGCAGTTTCCATTCTTTCGATTTTTTAATACTTTTTTTTGCATTCTAGCATGCCTCTCAACTGTCCAAATTTTTTCAGAATGTCCATTTGACTCATGTTTTTGGTTTGTCCATAACAACATTTGTGCTTTTCTGACAATTCTCTGTGTATTGCAATAACTAACTCATGCATAGAGTTGAGTTTTAGATACATGCTAACATAAGACCTGCTATTCTAGCAACTTTCTATGTTTTATAAGAACTATAATTGAAATCCATCACATATTTTTTGGATTGACCAACAGCTTTATCCAGATTTTTAATTCTAAGAGTTTGAGAGAAGTCTAGTGTTGCAATGGATTATTCATTTATTAGTTTTACTACTAAGATAGCTGATAAATAGTACTGTTGATCAAGAGGATGACAACAGACAGATACATTTATTAGGACTTTTCTATTGGTTTGTGTCATGTTGTGTAATACTTAATTGTGGATGTTTTTATTTATTTATTGGCATTTGCTTACCAGGAACTTCCATCTGGGTCAGAGCCCATTTTCAGCTGGGGACCAGGGATAAAAGCTCTAAAGTGTTACAAAACATTATAAAAATAATAACAATGCTACAAAAATAAACACAGTTTACATAATTATACAAAATTAGACATAATATGAAAGTATTAGTTAAGCATGGATACAAACTTTATGACAATCATTTAACAGTTTGAGAAATTTTAGTCAGTTTACAGAGAAATTCAAGGTAAGTTAGTATATTTCAAACAAGTATTGCAATACACAGTATGAGGAAAACAGGGTTATGGTATATTTGGACAGAAATCTTGGGGAGAGAAGTTGATAAAGAAAAGGAAGTGAGTGAAGAAGGGAGAGTAAGGAGGTATAAGGTATGACATGTTATTTCTCCACATTCAGGGGATACAGACTTTCATAATGGGGTTGAAGGATGGAAGTGAAGGTATTGACCTGAGGGCTAGAGATAAGGAGTTCCAGGCTTTAACAGCATGGTGCAACATGGTGCACGTACAGACAATGCCCAGCAGATTTGATAAGATTGTGGACAGACAGGAGTTTTTGGTCAGTGGTTCGTAATGACCATTTAAGAACATAGTTGTGTAGAATGTTAGCTATTGCAGAACAAGCCAATGAATTCTGGATAATTTTATAAGTGGTAAGAAGCCATGTATATGTTAGTTGATGGGGTAGTTCTAACCAATTTAGGCTTTTGATTGCTATTTATTGGTGGTTTCTGAAAGGGGTATTTGCTGCAAATGTAGCTATGTTGTGATAGCATTTCTCATGTTTTGATTTTTGTAGTGCCTGAAGGTTAGAAATGATAAGAGCACTATAAAGATCTTTGGAGACGTGATAAGTAGCTTTATTTGCATTGCTGAGAAAGATTTTGGCTCTATAAAACATACATCGTTTCTGGTGAGTTTTTGTCATGCGATTTTGTATATGCAGGTCAAATTTAAGGTTATCATTCCACTATCATCCTTAATAATTTACTATGAGAATTGACTTCAGTGGTTGTATTATTAACAGAGGACTTTATGATGGAGGCAATATGTGCTAGATTGACCAAATATCAACAGTGGAATATATGTCATATAGTGAAATGCACAGACTTGTTTTTAATTGTTTATAACTGCAAATATAAAATCTCATGTCCCAACAGTAGTTTGGAAAGCCTTCTGTCTTTCTCATCTAATTATGACAGCCATCTCCACTGCATTCAAAAAACTCTTATATCCTTCTACTTGAATCTATCAGACCCATTATTGAAAAAATTGCACTGTTTGCCATTACTCTTGTCTCACATATAACTCAATTTGAGAGATCTAAGAGATTTGTTAATAAAAAGATCAGTGGCATTAAAAAAACCTTAGCTAACAGGGCAGTCTGGCAGCCCTCTCTCTGTACTCAGCCATTTACAGACTCCTCCATTGAAAGAGCCATCCCCTATTTGACCTCCTATGCCTTCACAAAACAAATGGTACCTAAAATATTCAGTTAAAGGAACCAAATCTTCATCAACATGGGTGGTATTAGTGGCTTAGTATTTTATTGCTGATTGTTGCCATTGTTAACCAGATAGTATGGACATTAGATCTGCCTTTTCTACTTCTGTGTCTTATTGTAACCACAGGGATGGTTAGATGAGATAACATGAATTACTACTTTTTGGATTAATTCTTACATGAATGAACGAGATAAGCTAGACATTTCTGTTTGTAATGATTCTGCTACTGGATGAGACATTACAGCAGGTAGTGGTATTTGCCAAGATAGTACTTATAGCAGTGTATTTTGAAATTATTGTTATTCCCGGTTTCCAGCTATATAATACATGTTTTTCTCTCTATTTCCCTAAAATAGTTCACAATGAAAAAGTCAGGGAATTGTAAAGACATAATTGGCTGCACAACAAATTATAATGCCATTGTACCTGCAAGGATTTGATTGCCTCATATTTATAAGTTACATGGTAGCACATTGTCTTTATTACTATAAAGAATGTAGCCCTCATTCTGTATGTAGTATGCATTAACAGAAATATTGATTTGACTGGCGAAAAGAAAATTATTAAATTTTAATCCAGGTTTAATGATGACTAACTGCAGAGATGTTCTGGGCATTAGTTTTACTTGACCTTGTGAAAGTGAAATGTGAGAGACTGGCAGATTGTGTGGTAGGAAGGGCTCAGCAATATCTCAGTGTTATACTATTTGACTGAATGAGTCAGGTCTTCTCCTTACTGATGATACTGAGTCTGTGTTACATAACAGCTGCACAATGTAATATAATGAATGCCTACTCAACAGGTTATGTGCAGCAATTATCACCTGTGTCTCAGCATGCATACCTTTGCAGTAATGAAAGGAAGATCATTATCACATTAGCAATATGTGCAGTTACAATATAGCAGTGAGTTATTATCACTTTTCTGGGAAAAGTGTCAGCTGCTGTCACTGTTATTCACATAAGTACAAGTCGTTAACACTTTGATGAATGCACAAGTCAGGTTGTGTTTTTTCTTTGCTTGTAGTCATGCAAGCAACCCCGCTCATTCTTCATCAACTACCTACCCTCCTAAACCCCTGATGTATATATATATATATATATATATATATATATATATATATATATATATATATATATATATATATATATATATATATATATATATATATATATACATATATGTGTGTATATGGATATATATGTATGTACATAATGTACTTGCACATATATACATTGTTCACATGCACACATATATATATATATATATATATATTCACTTTGTGATCAGTCTGATAGTGTTCTCGCTTGGGAGATAGGGTGATGAATCTGCATATTTTGTCTGTAGTTCATTTAGAGGTGTTTTTTTGGGGGGGTCATTTTTATCTTTTCTTACAGGTGCATAGAGTAGTAGTGAGGCATATGACCCAAGGGGCTCACTGGCCAACTTTTGTGCTATTCAGAACAGTGGCTGTATGTTTCATTATGATGCTTGTATGTGGCATTATTTGCTATAGTGAGGTCAAGGTTATCACTTGCTGAATATTACTATCATGCAGCTAACATATATTTTGGGCACGTTTCCATGCTTTGTCAGTCATGGGTGGAAATTAGGTGGTAGGTGGAGAGTGCTAGCACATACAATCTAATATGTCAGTAATCATCCTGCAATACTTTTTTTATTCTGCTTTTATCAGGCATGTATAGAGTTTAGATGACAGGAAGGGCTTAGTAATACAGAACTTGATCCCTTTACTTGTGTCCATTGCTGAATGGACACATGTAAAGAGAAAAGGCATAGGTAAGGCAGACTGCTGACACTGAAGGAGGTCGTGAAATTATAGTGGTATCAGCTGTCTGAGTGGATAGGCAGCACAGCTATCAGACAAATCAGATGGCCTTGCCTGCCACTGAAGTCCCATGCCTGTCCTGGGTTAATTAGTGGAGTGGCAGTCCTTACCTTGCTTTTTCTCTTTACATGTACCCATTCAGCAGCATGTTGGCTACACCAAGAATGTGTATATTTATAATTATATATGTCTACATGGTAAAACACCTGGGTCTGAATGCTGCACACATGTACAGATATAATTTTTTTTATGACTCACATTATGGAAATTATTATTTTTTTTCATATTTTGGTACATAACTTTGCAAGGGAGCATCTGAATGTGCTAAGTAATACCTTATTTTGAAAACAATATTCATTGTTCCAACATGGTTAAAGAATTGTGCCTCTATATTGTACACATGTACAGCTATCAAAGTTTGTTTTGGACTTAGGTAATGGAAATTATAATTGTTTTCATATTTTGGTATATAACTTTGCAAGGGAGCATCTGAATGTGCTAAGTAATACCTCATTTTGAAGACAGTATTGATAGTTCCAACACGGTAAAAGAACTGTGCCTTTATGTTGTACACATGTGCAGATATCAAGTTTGTTTCAGACTTAGGTTATGGAAATTATGATTTGTTTCATATTTTGGTACAAAACTTTGCAAGGGAGCATCTGAATGGGCTAAGTAATACCTCATTTTGAAGACACTATTCATTGCTCCAACATGGTAAAAGAACTATGCCTCTATGTTGTACATCAAAGTTTGTTTCGGACTTAGGTTATGAAAATTATGATTTTTTTCATATTTTGGCACATAACTTTGCAAGGGAGTATCTGAATGTGCTAAGTAATACCTCTTTTTGAAGACAGAATTCATTGTTCCAACATGGTAAAATAACTGTGCCTCTGTGTTGTACACATTTACAGATATCAAAGTTTGGTTCAGACTTGGATTATGGAAATTATGAGTTTTTTCATATTTTATTACATAACTTTGCAAGGGAGCATCTGAATGTGCTAGGTAATACCTCATTTTGACGACAGTATTCATAGTTCCAACATGGAAAAAGAAGTGTGCCTGTATGTTGTACACATGTAGAGATATTAAAGTTGGTTTCAGATTTAGGTTATGGAAATTATGATTTTTTTCATATTTTGGTAGATATCTTTGCAATGGAGCATGTCAGTGTGCCAAGTAATACCTCATTTTGAAGACAGTACTTCTCCTTACAACATGGTAAAAGAACTATGTCTGTGCAGTGTACACAGTTACAAATATCACAGTTTCTTTACTGTTGTAGGATTATGAAAATTATACATTTCCAATACTTCTCATTATTATGCCCATATCATTGCAAGGGAGCATGGTGATGACACAAATGATACATCATGTTGAAGCTGACATTGAGACACTCAACTTTTATACTGATATGTACCATCTGTCTGTTACAGGGGATGAGATATTATGCTTTGTTTATTTATCAATTATGAGAAATATTATATTAATCATATTTCTGTGAATATCTCCGTAAAGGAACATCACACAGTAATGGTTATGGTATCATTTTAAAGCTGACATTCATACAAAGAAATTACATGCAAATTGTATGGGTATACATGGCACATTGACTGAGATATTGTGCTTTGCTTTTCCAAAAAGCTAAAAAATATGCACAATATCAGCATTCATTTCCAAATATTTAATAATGACTTTCATATGCACTATCAACATTTACACTGTTGGGAAGGTCAGTGTCTATGCACAATATCAGCATTCCTTGCCAAATATTTAATAATGACTTTGATATGCACTATCAACATTTACACTGTTGGAAAGGTCAGTGTCTGCTGAACAGCTTTCGCATTTACATTTTTTGTCTAGTTCTTATGGTTAAAGAATTATGAACATTTGTTTTCTGTATGGTATTAGAAATGGATTTTCTGAAAATGAGCTCAGGCTGCACTATTGTTCCTATGGTGGAATTAAGCAAGCACCTTTTTCTTAAATGCTCCGGAGTGAATGAGTTAACTAGTGGGTTCAACACTGAATCTAAAATACATAGAGATGCAATCAGTGCAACTGCCTGAGGCTGATATAAAAGGTCTAAATGGAGGTTTTTCAATACTTTTGTAAAGTTTGGGAATTCCAAACATCACACCCACCTTAGGATTATCCACACACAAAAATTCAAACACTTCCCTAGTTATTTCAGAATTCATGAACAAATCATACAATATACTGTGTATACAAGCATAACTTTTGGCAATTTCAAACTTTATAACTTTCCTATACTTCAATGAATTTGCTAACATAATTTACATAGCTTCTATGTAGTCAGTTAAATTCATAATGACAATAGCCCCACCTTTATCCGCCTTCATGAACCTTAAAGTCTTTCCTTGAAACAAGTTCATTCAAAGCTTTCTTCCCATTAAGGTTCAAGTTATAAAACATTTTTCTATTTTGGTTTTGTAACATACTTCTAATATTCTTTTCACAGAAGGCCTCAAAGGCTTTTACAGTATGCACTAAACCAGGATTAAAGGTGAACGGCTTTGACATAAAATTACAATTACTATGACCAACATCATTCAGTATATATTTTAAATTTAACTTACAAGTATATAACTTAAGTTCTATCAAAGATTTTGTAACATTGGCCCTCCTGCTGGGCTGAAAATTAAGTCCTGATTTCAGCAGTTTAATATGCTCATCGGATATTACAAAGTCAGACAAATTAAACTAAGAAACCACAAAGCGAGCTGATACCACAGGAACAAGAATAAAATTTAATGTTGAGCACTTTCGTCACAAATTACGGTTGACTTCTTCAAAAAAAAAAAAAAAAACAACAGAGTATCACCCCCCCAGCTCCTTAAATACTCATTACAAAGACCTCATTAACAGATGCGTGTTGAACACCATTTACATTTAAAGATACAGACTCCCCTTTTTTTACATACAAAACTAAAAATCATGTTGCACTACTTATAAAATCTAATAATGTTAAAACCTTCAAGCCTAAACTGTTGACATAAATTATATGAAATGATAAAATATTCTAAGAATAATGTTGTAATAATGCAATAATAAAAGTTAACAAATGACATAAAACAATTTGATTTTTAGTTTCAAAAAACTAGTCAATGACACCATGTCATTCAGTCCTGGATTACTGTTGGCATTAACCCTCAATGGCCATAACAGTTCTTTATATTCAAGTAAATATTCTATAGGGCCTCCACTCTCATCCACTGTAAGTTGTTCAAGAACTGTGAATTTGAAATTGTGACCTGGGTAGGTATTGACATGTTTAGCCAGTGAATTTTTTAAATTCACTTTCCTAATGTCATATAAATGCTGGTAAATATGTGTTTGAAAGGCATTCTTGGTTTTGCCTATGTAAAAACAGGCACACATCTGACAAATACCAGCATATATGACATTCGTACTACTACAATTGTACTCATGTATTAGTTTCACATATCTATAACCTTTAAGGAATGCGCTATCACCTTCCAAGATATATTTGCAATGAGTACACTGTCTACATTTGGACATTCTCCCTTGTTCTCCTAAGGTATTTCCACCTTTTTTCCTCTCTAAGATGTTTTTAACACAGATATCCTTTCTATACACAACCACCGGGGCACCCCCAATTCTCTCTCTCAAATCTGGGTCCCCTGACAAAATAAACCAATTCTTGAAAATAATGTCCCGAATCAGTGGGAACTGGGGTGTGTAAGTTAATATAAGCCCATGGTGGAAACTACCAGAAGATGAATTACTGTTCTCCAGTGGAGCACACAATCTGGAGATGTCAATCCCTAACAATGGATAGAAGTGGCCCTCAAGTCTCTTCTTGGTCATTTCATCAAGTAAAGATGTCACAAAATGTTCTGGATAACCTCTTTGTACCAACATCCTCAATAAAACATCCCTTTCTTCATAGAAATCTTCGATCTTACTAATCATGCGTGCCAATCTCACTCCCTGACCTTTAACAAGGGAGCGTTTTTGATGGACTGGGTGCCTGCTCTCATAGTGAAGGAGGGAGTTCGAGTAGGTTGGTTTACGATAAATAGTAGAGCAAAATTATGCAGTAATATAATCTTTGCTCATCATAATGTCCAAATAGTTAATGGAGTCTAAATGCATTTCCATCATAAATTCCAAAAACATGGCCTTATATTAACTTACACACCCCAGTTCCCACTGATTCAGGACATTGTTTTCAAGAATTGGTTTGTTTTGTCAGGGGACCCAGATTTGAGAGAGAGAATTGGGGATGCCCCAGTGGTTGTGTATAGAAAGGATATCTGTGTTAAAAACATCTTAGAAAGGAAAAAAGGTGGTAATACCTTAGGAGAACAAGGGAGAATGCCCAAATGTAGACAGTGTACCCATTGCAAATATATCTTGTAAGGAAATAGCGTATTCCTTAAAAGTTATGGATGGGTGAAACTACTACATAAGTACAATTGTTGTAGAAAGAATGTCATATATGCTGGTATTTGTCAGACGTGTGCCTGTTTTGCATAGGCAAAACCAAGAATGCCTTTCGAACACATATTTACCAGCATTTATATGACATTAGGAAAGTGAATTTAAAAAAAATCACTGGCTAAACATGTCAATACCTACCCAGGTCACAATTTCAAATTCACAGTTCTTGAGCAACTTACGGTGGATGAGAGAGGAAGCCCTATAGAATATTTACTTGAATGTAAAAAACTGTTATGGCAAGTGAGGGTTAATGCTAACAGTAATCCAGGACTGAATGACATGGTGTCATTGACTAGTTTTTTGAAACTAAAAGCAAATTTTTTTATGAAATTTGTTAACTTTTATTATTACATTATTACAACATTATTATTAGAATATTTTATCATTTCATATAATTTATGTGAACATCTTAGGTTTGAAGTTTTTAACATTATTAGACATTATAAGTAGTGCAACATGATTTTTAGTTTTGTATGTAAGAAAAAGGGAGTCTGTATCTTTAAATGTAAATGGTGTTCAACACGCATCTGTTAATGAGGTCTTTGTAATGAGTATTTAAGGAGCTGAGGGGTGATACTCTGTTTTTCTTTGAAGAAGTCAACTGTAATTTGTGACCAAAGCACTCAACATCAAATTTTATTCTTGTTCCTGTGGTGTCAGCTCACTTTTTGGTTTCCTAGTTTAATACTGTTTTGTTTGGTTTTCAGTATGGATTCTTCCACGCAGAGCGGAAGGGGCACCAGGAACATGCATGATGAACTTGCCACAGCTATTAACAAACTGACTGATCTTATTGGCTCTTTTAATACTCATATTTTGTGATTGGGTTACAAAATCAATTTACTGGTCACTGAAAATGTTCAATTTAAACCTGTTTGCAAAAATGGTAGCCAGGACTCCCTTCTTACTATTCCTTTAGGGCAAGGCAGCCCCAACCGATGAGAAAGCGCCAGTACTACAGGTGCTTTTACTGTTAGACAACCTAGCACTTCTGTTTCTTTTGGATTACAGCAACGGAGAACACAGATACATCAGAATGCTAGTTTTCATTCTGATTTAACTAAAAAGTCGAATTTATTGGAATAGATTAACAGGGACACCGTGGGGTTTGCTTATAATGTGAATCTTTCAAATACACAAGGTACTGTTGATATTATGTTAAAAAATTTAGAAAAAGAATGTCTCAAGCTGAAAAAGTTACAAGTAGAAACTCAGTACTTGAGAGAATGTCTTAGGTGCGAACAAGTGCCTAAAGGTTTAAGATATTGGCATTTCCCTAATGGCATAACTTTTAACAGCGACTTACATAAAAATTTGGTTGCATTATTTAACCACCAGGGATGTGAACTGTTACAGCTGCTTGTTAAAGACAGTAAAGAAAAGTTTCTTATTATGTAGGAAGCTGTGAATAAATTGGATGTTTATATTAAAAATGATGTGACTTTTCCTAGATAAACTTAATGAATATAACACTGTTTTTGTGAACATTGATAAAATCAAAGATAAAAAGAGCAAGATGCTTGCAAGGGACGCCAAAGAATATGATAGTGGTTTAGCGTACCCTTTAAATGCTAATGCTCAAATTAACACTGGTATCACCACATCTACCAGTAACAGTGATGTATTTATGGATGAGAGGATGGCTGAAACAGACTATCATGGTAACAACAACCCCGGTCCCATCCCTTTAGAACCATACCCGAGAAGGTCAGAGAGAATTCAGCAGCAGAACCGTCAGTTCAGGAGACCTTTGAACATGACATACCAGGGGAGACAACATGCTTATCCCCCACAGAATCAACAAGGGGGAGGAAGAGGGAGGGGGAGGGGGAGACGGGAGAATTGACACTGAGTCTCAGCCCGGGACCTGACATTATGAATGGTGCACTGGAAATAATAGAAAATGATCACCATGACTTCAAAATGTCTAATTTAAGTAGTACAATAGTAACTAAGGAATGGGCAAACCTCTTCCAAAGGGGGCTTAATTTTGTACCCTTGAGGAAATTAAACCTAGAAAATACACTGCTAGATATAATGTTATACACTAGGAAGTTGAATTTCAGTGTGACCATGGGGGAAGGTAACCAAGTAAACAACTTAGGTGGGGTATGTAGGAAGGCCAGTACAGTTAATCCTTCTTTGCACCCATCCATTCAACTTTTTCAAAGAATATGCTTGAATGATATCAGAAACCTTACCAAGAAGAAATCTTGTACCATGCCACTTAATTTAACCCATGAAGAAATCTCCCTACTTAACAGCATTTCAAACAACAAAATAATCCAGGTTATGAAACCAGATAAGGGAGGAGGACTAGTGGTTATAGACCAAGAAAGATACACTGATAGTATTTTATGTCATTTATTGGGGGACGGGTATCAGCAGGTCTCCTGGAAAGAGTTAAACATCGTATATAGACATGTGGATATGGTATTAATGGATTTGCTTTTGAATAATCAAATTTGAGAAGCAGAATTCAATTATTGCACCCCAAAACACCCAAGGATCCCCACTATTTTTGGGATCGCCAAGATCCATAAAGATATCCGGCATCCACCTTTAAGACCAATAGTGGATGCGAAAGGATCTAAGACCCTTTCAATTGCAAAATTCCTAGACTTACAGTTAAAGAATTGTTTAAGTCCTTTTTCACATATTATCAAGGTTACCTGGGATTGTCTTAAAAAAATAAAACAGGAATACTATGGTAGTGATATTATTTTTACAACAATAGATGTGAAGGACTTATTCAATGTCATTTGTGATGAAAGCGCTCAACATTAAATTTTATTCTTGTTCCTGTGATGTCAGCTCGCATTGTGGTTTCCTAGTTTACTACTGTTTCATTTGGTTTTCAGTATAAAGTCAGACAAATTATAAACTGAAATAGAGTTAGGTTTACTTTTTATTGTCAATCACACTTCGTCGACCCTGCCACTTAATCGACTCATTTAAGCGAATCAAAACTACAAAAAATTTTAAATGTCGAAAATATGTCGAATTTCGACATTTCCAGCCGTGCCACACCTCCACACCAGTACTACCATGGGTCAAAAAGGGGCGAGGTTTTGTCGTTCACTTATTCAAAATTTGACTTTGGAGACGTTCACACTTCGGTATTCGCGGAAGTCATTTCGCCCATATTGGGATCGACGATCTAAAGGTAAACCTAGAGTTACCAAGTCCAGTAGCAAAAAACCTTGACTCTTGTACACTTTCAGGTAAATATGAAGATGAATGTGAAAGAAATACATTTTCACTGTTAGAACTCACAGTATAACAAGCCGATGTTACTTCCGAACTGTACTTCTCCCTCTGCTGCGTGTCTGGTAACCCCTGCTCCTGCTGCGTTTCCTTTTCTCGTTCCAGCTGAAATCCCCTTGTAAAAAAGAGAAAAATTTGTTTATATTCACTCTTGCACTACTGGAGCTAAGTGTCAGACCCATCAGACACACCAAAATATCAACATTAGAGCTGGATTGCTCGACTTAATGAACCACATTTGTTGCAGGCTTCACCGAGGCTGAGTCCAAACCACTAACAGCTGATGAATCCATCTCCGGTTGTAAAGGTGGAACGGCAGTGTTCAAAGCACTACCTGAATGTGCTGCTGAGGATCTAGCTGGCTGGACCTCCTTAACTACATTTGAATGTGAATCTTTGCCCAGTCTGGAAGGGAGGAGAACAAATTCACAATAAACATCATTGACCCCCGCATATGTTGCCAAGTCCTTGTTAATCTTTTTAGTTTTATGTTGAACTATTGTTTGCTCATACTGTTCAACATTTTTGATCAACTGCTCATACACATATCTCAAATCCGGACAGTTATTAAGGAGTTCACTAATAGTGTTATCCATCTCTGTCAAGGAAACATGTAATTCAGCCAAAGCAGTTTTGTTATTTTTAATGAGAAACTTCAGAAAGTCTTTTCCGGCATTGTAAAAAAAAAATAGATAACTCCTTAATGAATGGGCTGTCCATTGAGACTCCATTAGGTAATTTAAAAAAATGAAGAATGTTAGGCACAATGCCAGCATTAATACAGTACTTGAAATATTTATTTTCTACATGAAGCGCCCGATAGTGCTTCAAACCTCTTTCCATCTTTTCCAACAGGGAATTAACATTATTTTTAGCAGCGATGTTATTATTTGCCAAAACCATGTCCCCTGCAAACGGATCAAAGCTAACATTTAAAAACTTACTAACTGTTCTTTTTGTTAAATTAACTTGATAATGTTCCTGTCTTGATTGAACCAAGTTAGGATTCAAGGGAAAATTGTTGGAAGAGTTAGTAACTCTATAACTCTCTCTAATTTTAGCCGACAAAACAAAGACTTTTGCATTTCAACTACTGCCAAAATAAGTTCATCAATTGTTTTTTCTTTGCTGATAGATGTAGAATGTAGGGTCAAGTCCAAATCATCATCCTCTAGTGCTCCAGCCATGTGTTGCCAAAAAAAAAAAAAAACACCATTAAAAAGAGAAAAGCAACACACAAACAGGCTCAGGTGTCCACAGTACAAAAAAAAATACAAATTTCACCAAGACTGGATGTATACAGTAAAAATCCACATTGTGTCCAGACACTGCAACCATAGATACCACACTGTCCTGTGCACTGTCACCAACCACCAAGAGTCCCTCTGCTATGGCCACTGGTGACGGGGGATCTATAGGCACTGTGACTGTGTATGGGGATGGGGTGAATAACAGGACTTTGTCAAATGATAGCAGTTTTGGCCTCTGACAACCCCGCCTGTGCTTCAACTCAACACACCTATCATAATTTTCAGTGTCTGTATGGACACCATCAGATTGTCTACAGGAGGGACCCTGACCCACCTCGCCACCTGTGAGGGGAAAACAAGAAATTCACTTTAAGACCTCTACGTCATTGCTTAACAGTACACACACACAAACACACACACTGACATTCCACCATAATACTTACCTGTCCCTGAGTTTACAGACTGTCCCAAGTTTATTCTCTTAAGATCCCCATCCTGCATCACACTTGGAAACTTGCACTCATTAATACCAATCATTAATGTATCATTCTTCTAATTGCCTAGACAAGTGATCACAAAACATAACCTGTTACTCAATTACCTCTTTGACTTGATTGGAGTTGGTTTTACAAGACTCACTGCTGTCATCCAGTGTTAACCCTGGGTTTGGCCAGACATCGTGAGCATGGCCCGCATATGATAGGGCCTACTACAGTCACTCAATAATGTTACGCACTGGAGTGTCATACATAACTATTGCTCAGTAGATACAAGGTCTGTTGCTCTATTAACTTATTACATGAACAACAGTAATATTTGGAAAGACTCACTGGTGTTGTCTAGTAATTCCCTAATGCAGATGTAGTGCTGCATACGTGGGTATTCTTTCACCTTTCTGCTGATTGCAATTATAACAGTATACCTGGTGTCTAGTTTCCCTCTCAATGCATGTTCCATGCTACAGACCTTATTATACTATCAGCTGTCCTGAGATTATATGTCAGACAAGTATTCCTGGTGTCTCAAGTGTCTGCCCATGTCCATGTACTGTACGATTTCAAAGGGAAGTCAAGAGGTATGAACAACCCCACAATCACACATGTGTATACATGGACACACACACACACACACACACACACACACACACACACACACACGCGCACACGCGCACACACACACACACATCCTACATACATCAAAACCCACTCCACTCCATCAGATTGCACATACAGACAAAATAACCCCCTACCCCCCACACACACTTCCAGGTGAAGTTGCATGAAGATGTTACACACAGACCTCCCATTACCCATCTGTCAACATGCATGACATATGGTACTCAACAGCATGCAGTGCAGCGATAGTCAATCTATGCTAGCAACAGTATACATGTGTGTGATGCATGGGCTGTGTTAGTAGGTGATACCCCTTCCCCTGGAACACACTGCACCCATGTACACAGTATTGCTGTGCACCTGTTCGGCACCCTGACATGTACTGCGCACCACACCTCACAAGTGTACACACCATTGTTGAATGTGAATTACTGTGTCAGCTATGTCTGCTCTGCTGCTCACAGCCCCTATGTGTTTGTCCAGCACATACCTGGGATGATATGTGGGCAGATGTCATTTGTGAATGCCTGATGTCTGATTTACAGATCTCATCATTAGAGGTGCATGTATGGCCAATATGATACAATTACACTGACAACTGTCAAACCATACCAAAGCTATGAAGAGTGAACACACCCTTATTGATATGATGCCCTCATCCTTGATATGCCATGGTCCCACATTACTGCATATGTTAACATTACGTGAACCTGATATGTGACATATGACCGGTACAATCAAATGCAGTGTCAAACAAATGTGTTAGTTGTGCTGATGCTGATTGAGATGCATACACTTCAAGGGTGCATATGTGTGCACGCCCTTATCATGATGGTTTGTTGCACCTACTGTTATGTGTACTACAGCAGTCACTATTCCTGGCAGGGGTATACTAGCATGGACCAACTGCATTTGCCAATATTTGGTCAGTCTGCCCTACACATGTCACCCAATTCTGCATGATTACAAGGTCAACTCATGTGCACATCCCTTGGAGTTCACACACTGCCGTCACTATTGCTGTGGAGTCAGGGTTATGTCTGCCACAGTTCCTGACCCTGACCGTGTGCATATACAGCCATTCGTAGCATCCTTTGGATCCCTGCTGCAGTGCACTGTTGTGTCATGATGACACCCCCTCCCCACCTTCAGCCTTTTTACAGATGTTTGATAACTACGGCCTACACATGTGTGTCATTTTGTAGTGTCACAAACAATGAACACCATGTGCATCAGCCTAGTCCTAGCTAATGAATGGCAAACTTACAGGTGTACACTGGCACTGGCAAGGTACAGATGGGGATGGTGGGCCTGAGGTGGGATGAGGTGTTGGTTGTGCAGAACATGTATCTTACTTGATACTGTCTGTAGGTTTCACACGTGTTCTTGGTACACCAGTACACATTGCAACATATGCCTTTTGGGGACCTTTTCTGTTATGCATACGCTACCTGTAGAGAGGCCTGGCTGATGTTTCCTGTGGTACAACTGTCCCATCTGATTACCCTAACCCATGGGCCACACTTATACAAAGTCCAGGCATTTGCTGTCATGGGTACTGCACAGCTAGTACTTACTAGACATTCCAGCAACTCCCTCAGTGTTGTGGCATGTTACTAGGCAGCCTGCATGACCGGTTTGCTATATGTGACATCATCTGTCTTGGATGGCCATCTGTTTATTTCCTACATTATACCTGCCCCATACATCCTTGCCACATACATGACTGTTTGCGCTGTTTGCCATGGTATATGCAATGGTGAGGTATGATTACATGTCCAACTCCTGGGTGTTACCTGTTGGATATGAGGTCCACGCCATGGCATGTAAGATGTGTGCAAGCCACGGCTGCGTCTATTGCAGGTAAGTGGGCACATTTGATGGCCAAATGTCTTGGACAGCAGACTATTTCTTGGTGGGGACGTACACTTGCTGGAAGGTACATTCTCATGAAGAATGTATGCTGTCAGTACCTCAACAGCTACTTCCGCTATATTTTATCTGGAGTGTGTGCACACATATGCTTCCAGTACTTGTGAAGGTATGTATTTCCCATATTTGCTGTCCTAACATATGATGCCATATTACACACTCATTGCTCATGTTAGGACCACATTGCAGGTTGTAATGGTTGTGGACTGCAGTATGGTGATATGCTGTTGTGTAGATCTGTAACAGTTGCCATTGTAATACTGGTATATACACTGTTGTAGCACTGTATAAGGGTGATGTTTCACACATGTCTCCACTGTAAGTCATTTGTCCCACCATTATGTTCATCTCTGTGCACACATTTTGCAATGACAGGATGTTAGTTATATTGCAGGATTCTGACATACCCTTCAGATAC
>NC_056735.1:600178445-600280945 GCF_019279795.1 Protopterus annectens | reverse complement strand
ATATATATATATATATATATATACATATATATATATATATATATATATATATATATATATATATATATATATATATATATATATATATATGTGTGTGTCTGCATATATGTGTGTGTGTATATCTATATTTGGAATGTGTATTGCTTCCAGATTGTATATTCCCTATGGTAGCCAGACTGTACTGCATGATATGTTATTGATACCATCCTAACATCATACAGGTGCGGTGGATTACTGTTAACTTCTTGTGGCTATGTTGTGTAGGGTCCTGGGTATGGGACTTGCAAGCGGTGGCATTGTGTTGCAGGGCAGATCTGTTTGGCTGTGGGGGAGGGGGTGATATCAATACTTACAAGAGGTACTTAGCTTGGGCCCCCTCACCCCATTAACAGTGCCTTTGGTCATATATGTATTTGTTATGTTCTCTTTTATATCTATAGATATATATCTGCATATATATCTGCATATATATATATATATATATATATATATATATATAGATATATATCTATATATATATATATATATATATATCTGTTTACATATTTACATATATATATTGCTATATATATATATATATATATATATATATATATATATATATATATATATATATATATATATATATATATATATATATATATATATATATATATATATATATATATATATATATATATATATATATATATATGTGTGTGTGTGTGTGTGTGTGTATACATATATATATATATGGTTCTACCTGACTTAGGGGTGGGTTAAGGTGAGTTAGGGTTAGGGAGGCGATAGGGGTGGTTGTGAGTGAGTTAGGGTTAGGGGTTGGATAGGGTAGGGGTTAAGTGAGTTAGGGTTAGGGGCGATAGGGTAGGGTTAGGGAGAGGGGTTAGCTAGGGGAAGGCAGGTTAGGGCCGGTAGGGGTAGGGGTTAGTAGTGATAGTGCGTAGGGGTGACGGTCAGTAGGTTTAGTGGAGTAGATTTTGGTGTGCTTGTGTTGTGTGTGGTTTGTGGAATGGGGATGTGTTTTGTTTTAATTGTTATTGTGGTGTGTGCAGTGTATGGGGTTTAGTTGTCGGTTATGTGTGGTTTCGTGTTTATGGACTGTCGAATATGTGGTGTCGGTGATGTGGTTGTCGGTGTTGTGTGGTTTCGACTATGTCAGGTAGAACCATATATATATATATATATATATACGCGCACATACACACACACACACACACACACACACACACACACACACACACACACACACACACGCACAAACACACATGCAGCTACATGTATAAAGACATTTCCTGTACTGCTTAATGACTGTGCTGGATGATATGTTTGTGAAAACATCAGGGTTGTGTATATCTGACATTGCTTAGTGGTAAATCGCTATGGTCTGCAGGGTCCTGTGTTTGAGCCTTGCAAAGACTGTTTATTTTGTTACTGGGCAGAACAAGGTCCGTTGGATACAGAGTGATTAAGGCATTTTTAAGTATTTGTAAGCGGGTTTGCGTGGGTTTGGGCAAAGGTAAGTGCTGCTAACTTCTGGTTACAGTTTTGTATACTCAGTTAGCTTATAAATTGCTTAACCTGTGTGCATATTACTGACCCCCACACAAACAGGATTAAACCCACTTACCGCTGCTTACAAGTGCTTACTCCAGCTTACCCCCATGCTGATTTCTTTAAAGAATAGAAAAAGGGTTGATAGGAACATGGCAAAAAAAGGGCACAAAGTGGGAAAGACAGTAGGGAAAATAACTAGGGATGTGCAAGACGGGTGTAGGGAAGGTCCATAGATGCTCATTAATTCTACAGCAACAGGTGTGCATATATACTGATTTGTAGGTAGATTTGGACACTCATACCCATGAGAGAGGGGTAAGGACAACAATAATATGTTGTGAAGCCAATTAGACCAGATTACATGTTTCATAGTAGTGTACTAGGCTATCTGCCCTGGGGCATTTACAAGCCTAGCCAACAGTGATGTGGCTTCCACCACCCCATATTATATAGCTGCGCCTCTCTAGTAGTGACACATGTGGGACCCCATTATTTAGTATACTATACCTCTGTCTAGTAGTGACACTGAGGTGACTCCCGGAGTAAACTTACGATCTCCCATCCATGCATCGAGATTTTTCTTGAACAGTGCCAATGAAGGGCTCTGTCTCACATGAACTGGGATTTTGTTCCAGAGTATGGGTAACCTCTGTGTTATGAATCTGTCCTCCAGCATGTCTTATTCATATTTGTGCAGAGGTTGAAATCTTTAGCTCGCGTGGTTCTGGTGGATTTGGATTTTTTGAGATGGAGCATGTCCATCAGTTCTTGGTTGTACATGGCCTTATATGTTAGGCACAAATCACCTCTGAGCAGGCGGTATGCTACTGAATAGAGCTGGAGTTTCTTTAATCTAGCTGGATAAGGCATATGTTTGAGACCCATGATCCTCTTAGTGAGGTACTTCTGGGGTCTTTCCAGTTGTTGTATGTGCCGGGTGAGGTACATCCCAAATGGAGCATTATATTCAATCATGGGCCTGATAAGGGAGGAATATAGAGGTGCAATGACCTCTTTTGATCTGGATGAGAATCCCTTCATGATGAGATGGGCAAGGTAGAAGGTCTTTCTGACCACTTTGCCAACATGGTTGTCAAAGGAGAGGTCACTATCGACTTGAGTCCCCAGGTCTTTGATTACTTCTTCCGTACTCAGTGGGTTATTGTCTATGTGATAATTTGTGGGTACTTTGTTTTTTCCAAAGGGGATGACTATACATTTTTTGGCGTTAAGTTTGAGGCCATGATTCCGGCACCAGTTGTCCGTTTCAGTGAGACCTTTCTGTAGGATGTGTGTGTCAGCAGGTGAATCGACTATGGCACCCAGTTTGCAGTCATCTGCAAACTTTGTCAGCCATAATCCTCCCATATTTGCTTTCACATCTGAGAAGTAAATGCCGAATAAGAGTGGTCCCAAGACTGAGCCCTGTGGGACACCACTCGTGACTGGTTTTGAGTCTGACATGGCTCCAGCAATTTTGACCTTATGGGTTCTGTTTTTTAGCCAGTTTGCTACCCATCTCGTGACATATGGATTTACACTTAGGCTGCTGAGCTTGTCTATGATGCCAGAGTGTGGTATTGTGTCAAAGGCTTTAGCCAGGTCCAAGTAGGCAGTGTGAACAGCCTTGCCCTCGTCGATGGCACTAGTGACTGTCTCGAAGAAGTCAACCAGGTTTAAGAGGCAGGATCTGCCTTTTACAAAACCGAACTGGGTGGGATCAAGGGTCTGCAGATCCCCAATGTTGCCATTTATGAGTTCCATGATGATTCTTTCCATAGCCTTGCAGACCAGGCTGGTCAGACTTATGGGGCGGTAGTTGCCAGGGTCAGTAGAATTTCCCCCTTTGTGGAGTGGGACCACTGTTGCCGTGCGCCAGTGTTCCGGTACATAACCTGTAGTGAGGCTGAGATTGAATAGCGTTTTTAGGTGCGGGTTTAGTTCATCTTGAAGTTCACATAACACGCAACCGGGGATACCATCGGGTCACATAGATGCTGTGTTTTTTGCTTTGTTGAGTGCTGATTTCACCTGTACGTCTGAGATGACAGGTAGGTTACATTCAGCAGGGATAATTATTTCATCTTTAGGGAGTGAGGGAGGGGAGAAATTTGCACTGAACCTATCTGCCAGAATATTGGCAATGTCGGTAGGGTCAGTGAATTTTTTGTCGTTGTGTACCAACTCAGAGCATATCTGAGAATTTCCTCCCAAGGTTATGACATAATTGAAGAAGGCCTTGTGATTGTCTTTGGTATCCTTGGCAATCTTTCTCTCAAAGTTGGCTTTAGATGTTTTTATGAGAGAACGTAGTTTTTTACTTGTGCTGATCAGGGAAGCCTTTCCCTTGTGGGATCTGGCTTTTTCCTGCAGTAGCTTCCTTCTTTTGTTGTACAGTTTGTTTTTAGCCGGGGTCCACCAAACCGGGCGTTTTCCCTTGGTGGAGAGGGTTTTGGTTTTAGTTGGGATTGCTTGATCCATGTATTCTTGGAGATGTCCATAGAAGGCTTTTGTATAGGATTAAGCATTTTGGGATGTGGTTTCCATTAACCCAGTAGGCTTAAAGGATACCATTTCTGACTTAAGGAGCGTAAAGTCGGCTTTTGAAAATTTTTTCACTGTAGTCTTTTGTTCTGGGGGTGGGGGTGGGATATGTACATCCAACGTGATCAGTTTATGGTCAGATCTTACTAGTGAGGGGTTTATATCCAGTGCAGAGCATTTGGACCCCATGTTTGTGATAATCAGGTCAAGTATATTATTTCCCCTCGTAGGAGAAGTGACCAGTTGTTCCATAGCATTCAAGTTAATGAATTCCAGGAATCTTTTGGCTAGGGTGTTAGGGCTAGAATAGTGGGCCCAGTCTATGTTGGGGTAGTTGAAGTCACCCAATATGATGGTGTTTGGTGTGACATTCATATCCTCCAGTGTCTTCAGGAATGCTTGATGGGATTCCTGGGATTGGGAGGGTGTTCTATAACATGCGACCAGTTGTATGGCAGTTTTGCCTATGGTGAGTAAAACTTGTATGGTTTCTGATGCTTCATGGGTAGCCACCAATCGAGAGGTGTAGGTGTCCTTTATGAAAATGGACACTCCCCCTCCCTTTGTGGTTCGGCCTGGAGCTTGAGGCCGAAAAGCATGATATGAGGTATAGCCTGGTAGCGCTGGAGTGCTCTCAGGAGCCTTGAACCAGGTTTCAGTTACTGCACAGACATCGATGTTCTCCATACTGAGAAGTGCTTCGAGTGCCTGCATCTTGAGATTTAGACTTCTGGCGTTGAGCAGCATTACCCTTAATTTTTTTCCATTTTTGTTTATTACGGAGGTTGATTTGTCTTTTGAGCATTGACTAAAAAAGGCACTATGGGGGTGGCAAGAGCCTTGGCCAGTATCCGGAAGCCCAGTGGTGACAGGTGCACGCAGTCCCTTGCGAAGCAACGCGGCTTGTCCAGCATGTCATCCCAGGCTGACAGACATTGGATCCCCCTAGAATGACACCAATGATTAAGCCAATTGTTAAAACTGATCATTTTGTCTTTGTACTGAGGCATCATTCTTGGTGAAGGCAGGATGCTGCTCAGGGTCAGGGTCATACCAGTCTGGGCTACATAATCGGAGAGCTCCTCAATGTCTCTTTTCATGTAGTCCAGGGAGGTACGTCTCAGGTCATTCACACCAGCATGGACAATGACTGCATCATACTTGTACTTGCTTTGGAGTGACCTGAGTGCATGTGTAATGTGGCGGATCCTAGCTCCCGATAGGCAGCTCACCATTACCCTCTCCTTATTCAGCCTGGTAAGTGGAACGTCGGTGTGTCTGACTATAGAGTCACCTATTACTAATGTCTCTGGCATAGTGTTTTGCCTTAGGGGCTGTGAATGTGTGACACACCTGTTGCTTGAGGTATGTGTTGTAGGTGTTACATTTCGTGGGGGTGTATTTCTGGGTGTCTGCTTAGGAGGCCTCTGTTGTTTTGGTAAGTTTTTTATAAGAGCCTCCGAGTATGTCTTTGTGTTCTTATGTGTTTGGTTTGTAGTAGTGGTGGTTTTATGTGTGACTAGTTTTGCTTCGGGTGTGGGTACCTTCTCCTCCCGTCTGGTCTTGCCAGTCCTGAGTTGAGAGAGTTCAGCCTCCAGTCTGGCTATATAGTTGCATCTCTCACAAGTATTTGTATTAGTAGGAAGGAGGAGAGGGTTGTCTGTGTACATGAGACAATTGTAACATTGTCTTAAGATTCCCAGATTAACCAGTTAAACAAGAGAAGATGCTAGTGGTCTACCACTCGACATACTAGAATATTATAAGGAGTGCTGTGCCTTTAAGGGAAGTGGGTATTCACGGGGGTAGTGGATGGCTGTAGTGCTTACTTTAGTATAAGAGTGCTTACTTTAGTATAAGAGTGCTTGCTAGGAATAGAAGTCCCGAAAACAAGTGCTAATATATACAGCTAAATAGACTGAGTAGAGCAAAAACTGAAGAGCAGACTTGGCGGAGCCAGAAATAGTTTATACCTGTATAACCACTGCTGCGCTATGTGCCCAACCACGCAAAAATGCCCTGAGGCGGATTTTTATACAGGGAACTTGAAAAGAGCTAGAAATGGTCCAAAGCAACCAATAATTTACAGCTCAAGTGCTGAGGTCACTTCCCCCAGGGACAGATAGGCTGCTCAAGGCTCCATTATTATTATGCACATACGTCTCACTCTGTTACTGCACACACTCTGTTCATAGCTTCACAACATGAGGGCAGAGTTGAGACAAACTTTGCTTATTACTATCATAACACTTTGGTGAGTTGCTAGAGTGACAGGTTTGTTCTTATGGATATATTTCTGACAGTTATGATGTTTGAGAATCAGTTGTATGTCATTATTTGCTGCCTAAACATCTGAGATCATCCCACTGATTTGCCAGGGGGACAGGGTGACAGGCAGGTGACTTAACACCAGTTATGTGGACTTTCTGACAATATCTGCACAGTTGTGGGGTATGATTCTGCATACAGCTTACTACCACTCCCAGGATTCAAACCCTGGCACTGAGCGCTAAAAATGCATCACTTCACCTCTCAGTTGAGTGTGCTATTTGGATTATGCTGTCCATCTTTTCACTGTTTTCTGTTTAAGTCTCTCTCAGTTGTACAATATGACCTAGTGATTACAACAGTCATATACATACAGTCATACACATTTTATTTTTATTTATGTAGCACAGTGTGGGTAACAGTGCTTAATATAACAGTGCTATTAAGATATTGCAACACTACATTACCATATGATAGCAGAGTAAACACAAGCAGTCCAGGAGTTAGACTTTTATTGCCAGGCTGTTAACGTTTTATTTACATACAACCTATATAGGACTCTTCCTGCTATATTGTCTGGTTTATTCAGTACATTCCATACACAATACATGTTTTATACTGGCAATTAACTTTCTACTACTTTTAGATTTATTTCTTATGACAGTACTTGCAAGATTATTACTAACCTGCCTCACGATGCAACCTCTGCAGTCTAGAGGCATGGGCTTCCTGATTCACAGCTCACTCATCTGCTGCTGTCAAAGACAATAGAGGAATATTTAGCCATACCTATCCATAATATACATGAGCTGGTAATTATTAAACAGGTAGTAGACGGATACTTTCACATGGCTGGGACATCACCCATCTGCCTAGCCTCTTGGATCCACTGATCCAAGAGCTCCCTCTTTTTCCGTTTTAGGTCAGCATAGTGATGCCTAACCTGCTCACCAGATCGAGGGATGTTAGTGGCCCTGGTGAGGTCACGGGCGATATGTCCCAGGCTTCTGCTTTATATTGGGAACCCTGGTACTGGCCCTGCAGCAGTATCTGGTCATGGTCTTTAACAAGGAGTCCTGCCATGACCTTGGACTCATGGATGCCCCAGTGCTGCACCTGGAGGTGCAATCTTTCACCCACACCAGCCATAGTGCCAACAGGAGGAAGCTGCAACCAGTTATGATATGTATTCCCATATGTGGGGTTTAAATATGGCCGTTTTCCCTCACTTTGCCATGATTGGATGGTTTTGAAAATGCTAAGCTATAGGCAAACCTGCTTATCTAAGGTTGGCATTGCTTAAAGGGTTATACCAATGGGCAAACTGATTTAGCTGGCCTACATATTGTTTACACCTAGTAAGCAGTGGTGTGTAATGCTTAGAGTTGCTTAATTTTTAATTTGCACACTATTTGCTGTTTGGCATTGATTTATCATTCATTACATGTTATATATGTGTTTGATATCCGTGATTCATGTGTACGTACACTGTATGAGGTCCTTGTGTTCATTGGCGGATGTCAACACTTTATTACAATGACACCTCACATCTGGAATTAGTACTCCATTTCACAAATCTGTGTTATGTAGTAGGTTATACAACATACAACTGTATATAGATTCCTTTCACATGTAAATTTTGATTTTCCTGTAGTGGGGATCTGTTTGGTGGTACCTCAGTCTTATGTATTGCTGTGATGGCTTAATGGTTATCTACTGTGTCTATAGTGTTCAGGGTTCAAGACCTGCAAGGGCTGTTTATTTTGTTGCTGGGCAGAACAGCAGCTGTTGGATACAGAGTGATTAAGGCACTTTTATGCAATTGTAAGCGGGTTTGCATGGGCTTGTGCGATGGTAAGCAATGCTAACTTCCTGTTAAATATGCTTACAGAGAGTTAGCTTTAGTATTGCTTAATCTGTGTGCGCATTGCTTACCCCTGCGCAAATGGGCTTAAACCTGCTTACTACTGATTACAAGTGCTTACTTGCACTTACCCCCGCACTAATTTAGACAAAAATGTAACATGGCTCTTGGGAAGGTGGTGGATTTGGACACTCTATGGATTTATCATTCATTACACATTATACCTTCAATTCATATCCCTGATTCATGTGTAGATATATTGTATGGGGCACTTGTGTTTATCTGTGGATTTTACAACATTATTACAATGACACCTCACATCTGCATTTAATGCAGTACTCCAGTTCACACATATATGCTATTTAGTAGGTTATACGGCAAAAAAAAAAATGTTTATAAAGTGATTTGACATGGAAAATGTAATTTACTACAGTGAGAATCGAAATGGGAATGACTGCTTGCAAGGCAACGCTCTGACCACTACTCTATTGCAGTACTACCTCATGTGCCTGTATCTTGATATTTATCTTCTTGTGCCATTTAAGCTACAGTATGCGTAGCTAAGCAATGGGCAAACCCGCGTTTGATAAAAAATATTTTCTACTGCTATTTTCTCTTGAAAGGGGCAGGTTTCACTTATTGCTGTGGATTCCTGCATGCATCTGCACATTTGGCAGACATACTAGCAATCCCCCCATACCTATCAACCTCTTAATGTACACTATCTGGACAAAGCTTGACAACATGAGGTCCAGCTATGGACATATTTTAATTATTGCTCTTATAAACGTGGGACAGTTTCTAGAGTAACAGGACTGGTTTTAATATACATTTTCTGATGTATTTTGATGCATGACAGTCATTTGTATGCCATTATTTCATGGCTGCATTCCTGACATCATCCCATGATTTCAGGGTACAACTGGGGTACAGGCCAACTATATGGGCAACAAATGTGTGGACATTATGCTATGATTTGTACAGTACAGAGGTATGCAACCTCCTATGAGCATTCTTGCTCATTGTTATTGCCGAATGGCACTATCTGAGTGCAGGGGCATGTGTATTGTGTGAGCTCTGCTCTCAGACACACCCCCTGCACTTGTTCATGCTCCATGTCCATTTAGGAGCAAAGCAGCATGCCTTCATTTCTATGCATGGTGTGCTGCTGTGCTGCTCCGAAATGGTCGCTCTCATGCAGGAATCAGCTATTCCTGCACAGAGCCTTACTGAATCCCTGGGTAAGTCTCTGGAATATAGTATAATTTGTCTGGACTGTTCAGGGAGGCACCATCTTACTCATGTGTGCTAATCACAACCAGAACCCTATCCCTGCCCCAAACTCTAACCCAATACATTATGTTACTAAAAACCCTTTCCAAAAAAATACCACTACACAAGACAAAAGTGCACAAAACATACAAAATACTAATATGCAAAACTGCAAGTCTATCCTCTCACCTAACCTTTACTATAACTCTAACCTATGAACACTAAAATCTTTTCAGTCAAACATTCATTTTCCTTCATAGTCCTACTTATATGCACAATAGAAATGAGCATTCAATCATTTTTGCATTCAGTCTTTTTTATACTCAGACTTTGCAATTAAATGAGTTTGTGCTGGTTTGAGTTGCAGCCAGAACACACACACATACACGTATATAGATATATAGATGTATATATACATACATAATGTATATTGTAAATGTATTTACTGCCATCTTACAAATGTTAGTTTTTATAACCATTTACAGATGATTTACAACCTCTGTACAACTTAACCTCTGTACAACTTGTTCTCTAATCTAGTATGTAAGTATGTAATGTATGTTCTTCTATTTTGCTATTATACTTTGCTTAGTTTTACTATATAATATTACATTTTGCTTATTTTTACAATGTAATATGGAGCTTTTCCCCCGGGCCTCCACTGAAAATGGGCTCCTTGAGCCCAGTGGACCTCCCTGGTCATCATCAAACTGGAAATAAATAAATAAATAAATATACCCACATCTATCTATATATATATATATATATATATATATATATATATATATATATATATATATATATATATATATATATATATATATATATATATATATATATATATATATATATATATATATATATATATATATATATATATATCTACACACACACACACACACACACACACACACACACACACACACAACCCCCCCCACACACACACACACACAAACACACAAACCCCACACACACGCAATTGTTAGAACAAGTTACAATTTGACATAGCATTGCCTATTGGTCTGTACTACCTTGGCAGACACATTCTTAATAGTGCCAGTGAACACTACTCATTTTATGCAAGATGTTTCAATTCCTTCTTCTCTGGCCATCCATTGACAATTTCGGTACTGACTATTTGCAACAATACATTTAGGTCGGTTTGTTCAAATGTGTCAGTGCCTTGGTTACATTATTTTCTTTCCTCCTCTCCTAATTGTTATGAATATCTATTTGTGGATATTCTTGAATTATCTCATGATCAGATGTGTATACATTTGATCAGTTTAATCTAAACATTTTGATACTACAGAATTGTCATCAAATCAGTTGACTGTTCTCAGTGCTTTAACCCACTTGTTCTAGTCCCCAGCAGACTAAATAGCTCAACTAGAAATAAATCATTTTGTTGATGTTATCAGGACAAGCATACCTGAGGATACTGTGAAGTGAGGATTACACTGTGCCTTGCTACTTCTGCTCAACTTCTAAAAAGCATTAAGCATCTTCCTTCTTAACCACTTGTTGAATATTCACAACTTTTAATATACTAGCCCTATGATCTGGGATGTATAGGGTTGACTATACTCTTGCATTCTCAACTGACCTTATCAATTTAACTTTCTTGTTTTACCAAGTTATAATTCAGGTCTGCAGAATCAGATTCCTTGATGTCTAACATGTTCTCAGCATCCCCACCCTTACTATTGAGTATGTTGGATCTGGCACATAAAAATAAACTTTTTAATATCTGCACATTTTAAAGTATGTCTATAAAAAACATTTTTGCCATTCTTCTTTTTTATTGCATGCCACATTTCATATATTCTTCAACTCAGTTTTCTAAGCATCATGCCCATATAAAATGCATGACATGACAGATACTCAGCAACATGAATTGGTTTAAAAGTACTACAGCTGCAGTATTTTAGTGCAGCATGATTTATTCTCATATTCAAACAGAAAAAAGAAGGACTGTTTGCTACAAATCTGCACTGATTGCACATATTGCATGAATATTTCCTTTTTATGCTTAAATCACTTCCTTCTGTCTCCTCTTTCTGTCCTTCAAGAATATTCTTAGTAATGTAGCATGTTTTATTTACAATAATGGGTGCTGCCCCCATCACTTCCATGCAAAATCCACCAGTTATCTGTCACTGCATCATGAACTGCTGGAGTGTCAAGCATATTAGTTAACACTACACCTAAAGTGCACTTGTTTGCATCATTAACACCCATCACTCTGAAGCCACTGTGTTGCATTACTGAATATTGTCTTGTTTTTGTTTTATTTATTATTAAATATATTTAAACCTGTCTTTGTGGCTGATATTTGTGAGACATATTTAAGCTCTTGGAGTACTGGCATATGTAGTTGATGATACTGTACAGGCCACTCCTAATAGACCTGGTGCTTGGTCAAACTACCATTTGAATTATTAATAATATTTCACAGTAAGATTTGACACCCTCTGTGAGGGCCTTATAGTAGCTGATAAGGGTGGCTGGTGGCAACTGGAACTACCTTATAGTCTGGGAAAAATGGGGCATAGCTAGTAAACCTGTGGCAGCCTTTCCCGGGTGTGTGTGTTTGTATGTCAATTAAATCTCAAAGTGTGTGTGTGTGTGTGTGTGTGTGTGTGTGTGTGTGTGTGTGTGTGTCAGCTACATGGGCAGGGGCACAAAGCACTGGTTGGGCAGAAAGGGTGCTGGAAGTCTTAGCTTGGCCACTCGGCTAAGATCTCAACCCTATAACTGTGCCAGTGGGGATTATTATTGGGGATCTGGAGAGAGAGGGATAAACCAGTCCCAGACTGACTGTGATCTGTGTCTGCTCTTAATGGAAATTGTACTTTACTGTGTGTGTACTTGTCATCCTCCCAGTGTGTACATCCCTTAGCTGTTGCCAGTGGTGAGGATTGAGGCTCCTAGATTACTGGGCCAGTGCAGGGGTGTCACATATTAATCACCACTGCCACTAATTACATACTCATGCATGGCTTCAGAGTTCAAAATCACAGGAATTATTTAAAACAACAATGCAGGACAGTCTCAAACAAATAAAGAAAACATCTAAACTAATATTTATCATATTCCTAACTGTATCTAATAGAGATACTATGCCCTAACTCTTACTTACAGATAGGCAGATGGTGATGATGAGTGGATGTTCTTGTTAGGTCCAAGACAAAATACAAACTGTACAGTCTCCCTCTCTGAGAGAGCTCTAAAATTAATATCACATATTACTGCTGGGTTAGCCTGGATGACATCACTCTTTGTTACCTGACTTCAGTTCCCAGGCTAAACAGAAACTTAACAGGATTTAACATCTCTGTGTGAGAAATACATATTTCTCAGATGTTTGCTCAGAACTGGAAGTCCTAAAACAATCAAACATTTTACATTTTAAACCTAGTAATTACTTTTCTTTCAAGACAATAGAAAAACTTCTAGCTCTAGACATTGTGTCTGCTATTGAACTGAAACTGAGACATAACATCATTTATTTAGGGCCCAGCTATAAAGTAACTTAGTTGAAGTAGCAAACAAACACCAACTGTACCACAGCTAGGACGTTTATTATAAAACAGGTAAGCTCTTTCAGGGATGTGCCCCTTCAGAAGTAGCAAACAAACACCAACTGTACCACAGCTAGGAAGTTTATTATAAAACAGGTAAGCACATTCAGGGATGTGCCCCTTCAGAAGTAGCAAACAAACACCAACTGTACCACAGCTAGGAAGTTTATTATAAAACAGGTAAGCACTTTCAGGGATGTGCTCCTAAAGGGGCACATCCCTGAAAGCACTTACCTCTTTTATAATAAACTAGCTGTGGTACAGTTGGTGTTTGTTTGCTACTTCAACTATATTTATTTTATACCAGCTGTTTTATTAGTTGGTAGAGGATTTCTGTGTTTCGCATTCTATAAAGTAACTTAGCCTCCAACTATTCTTAAGTTTTGCAGGTTAATCTTCTCTGTTCTAGAAGGGTACACTTTGGATACATCTTTGAAGCTCAGTACTGTACAAACCCTGTTCAACACATACTTCTGTATCAGCAGTTTAATATACACACTACACAGTTCCAATACATTTGTGAGACAAGCATATGAATTATTTGAATATTCACAAATGACAGAATTACAAAATTCCAGCTAGCTGGGCTCGCAGTGTTACAATGATTATAAGGACAAGCTGGCATTTTCTGTGGTGTACTTGAAGTGGAAAAAGTTTGACAAGTAGTTTTAAGTTTCAGTATCTCACAAATTGGATATGATACAAATGTCCTTAGTTATACGCCTTCATGTTGGGCATGTTTAAATTGAGATCCGGTCTCTAGTCAAATTCTATATTAACGGTATCTGGAGACAGAAGGGGGTGGTTGTATATTAAACATTATCGTCTAGAAGTAGAAGATTAGAAGGGAAGACTGTGTGAGGAGGAAGTGAAGTTACAACAGACAATACAAAATATTAGAAAGAATAATGAAAATCTGTTTATAAAAAGTTACAACTTCATGGTGAAGTATTAGGGATAAATATTTTTATAACTCCCATCTATATTAAATGCCATTGGTGATGTGCCTATAGCAATACAGGGTCAATGGGATTATAATCAGTTTGCAAAGATAGCGTGATCAATAAGTATAATGAGATACAATGAGGGTTATGGAAACTTTCAAGAAGGATAAACTGTCATTATAAATTTGGGGTAGCGCGAGGAAGAAGCAGATGATCATATGAAAAGATTGCAGTTAAGCAAAATCTCATAAGAACAGGCAGTCCTATTAATGAGGTAAACTGCTCAGGAGAAATTGTTGGACATAAACTGCAGAGCAGATGAACAGGAAATCCACTGGTGCTCAGATCAGATTCCAGTGGAACTTGACTTGGCTACATGAGGTTAGGCTGGACATTTGCCAAGATATATAACCAATTCAGGGAGTTTTGGAATTTTTGCACAGAAGTGTTGACATAGGTATTTTTTCCCCTAGATAGATTGAGTACTACATTCTCACAAGCAAATTCTTTGTGTCAGAAATGTAATGTGATGAGAGAACATGGAAACATGTTTTGTGTCCTGTTCCTATTTTGATGTATTTAAAAGAGATATAAAAACTCTTCTACAGGGATTGCTCAGTACAGAGATATCTGTAACAGAACAGCCTATTTTTGTTGGAGTATGATACACACATTTGTATATTGACAAATGATGTGGCTATTTTTTTTAAATTATGATACTGGATAAAAACAGTAAGAAGACTGAAGACTTGTTTAACCTGTTCTGGGAAGGACACAGTATAGCTGATGGATGAGTTGCATTATAGGGGACAGAGAGGATCTTGTAAAGAAATTGCCTTGGGAGTAGAATATCACTAGATAGCTGTGTCTGCTCAAGAAAGATATGAGTAAGGATTAAATAAAATATAAAATTATTTCCTATATAAAGTGGAAAGTAGTGTTGGATTACAGGTCCAAGCTTAATACAATAAAGAATTAGAATTTTTGCTTCACTGCTACGTAGACTATGATATTTTTCAAACGTAGAAGAAAGAGAATTAAGCATCGGGGCACTTGTTTTATTGTCTTGTATATCATTTTATTTTTGTTGTTTATTAGTAAAATGACTTAGATATTATTATTATATAATGCTTGATTATGTATTATATGCATATTAATCTGATAGTTAACTATATGGTCAATAGTTATAAAACATGTGTGTCACTCGTCCTTCTCCAACACATAAGACAAGCAGGCAGTGGGTTTTGTTTAGATGCTTTAATACATAGAAACACATAAGGATGGATAGAAGCATCATAAAGTATGAACAAACTAGTTAACATATAGACCTTACATACATACATGCTTACATCTCAACAGCTTACTACAAAATGTCAGTCAGAGTTCCACTTGCTCAGTATTTATACACTTGTGCAACCCCTTGGATAACTTCTTAAAAGTATATACACACATATTGATCTATATATTCCCTCTTAAAAAAGATTGCCCTTTGAAAAAACAATATTCAAGTTAGACATGCATTACTGTATATATTAGAAACAAAACATAATGTTCATGTCCAAGTTGCTTCATATCTTTCACAGGGTTTAGAGATGCAACCGTATCTCATAACATAACAGTTGGGACCAAATTTAGCAACAGGGACCATCTGCAGTGCACAACTCATATCAGGAAGTTCTGGAATCATCACAGGAATAGGAGTGTTTCTCAGGAATTGGAACACCAGACAACTCTCTCTGAGATAAAGACTCTTTCTCACAGGCTATGTGCTGTGGTATAGGCTTGGACGCCAGTCTCAAATGCTTCCAGTTCCACCTAAAAACTTCTCCTTGCGATTCCACAATGTATGGTCTCAGTTCTGGACCAGTATTCTTCATGACACCAATCCGATGATAACCTTTGGACATCTGCATCCTTACCACTTCTTCCTCTTGTAATGGATTGAGCAGTTTGCTGGTTTTATTGTAGTAGGAATTCTGGGTTAAACACTTCTTCAGCAAATTGGCTTTCACTAACCTGTTGTTCTTGACACATGGAATCAACAACGCTTTACTAATTGGTAATGTGGTTCTGGTTTGTCTCGGCAGAAGTCTTTGAGCAGGTGAACCAAGATGTTTATCACAAGGAACATTTCGGAGATTTAAGACATTCAGGAAAACATCACTATTATCTCACTTTGACTTCTCAAGTAACTGTTTTGCACGTTGAACTGCACGTTCTACCAAACAATTTCCTTATGGCTACTCTGGGCTACTTGTGACATGAGCAAAGTATTATTTTTCAGCAAATCTTTTGAACTACTGGCTTGTAAACTGTGTGCCATTGTCAGAAAAAACTTTGTGTGGACTCGTACATGGTAATCCAGGAATATGGTTTAGCTGAAGTGGTTCCTTCTGTTGATGTGGCTTAGTACTATTATACGTTGAGCAAGATAAAGGTGCTCTCCCAATGACTTGTGGCATAGAAGGCCAAAATACTAGACTTCTCACCTTTCTTTTGGTAGAATCAACTCCTTGATGACCACGATGCAAGACAGTGGATCAATTACTTTAGGACCTTTTATAATGATACCTTTGTCAGACAAAATCTCATCTCTGTATGGAAAATAAGGTTGTACTTCTTGAGGTAAACTAGATTGCTTTGACGGCCATCCATGATTGATAGTGGTTGTGCTTGTGTAAAACTGAATCTGTTACTATGTGATCTCTCAGCTCCTCAAGATGTGTGAAAGAAAAATTTCTCAGTTCCATGACTTCAGAATCAAGGTCCTCATTCTCATGCTGTTCTGTGGTGTTTCTGGGCAATCTGGATAATGTATCAGCAAGATAAAGAAGTTTGTCTTTCATATAGACAGGATTGAAATTATACATTTGCAGTCTCAGCATCATACATTGCAGTCTGGCTGGAGCTGAATGCATAGGGTTTCTCAAGATAGCGAATAAAGTTTGGTGGTCTGTTTCGATCTGCATTGGTCTACCATAAACATAGTCATGGAACTTTGAACATGCAAACCCAATCGCCAACAGCTCTTTCTCGATCTGGGCATACTGCATCTCAGTTTTGGTAAGAGTTCTCGAAGCATAGGCAACAGGTTGATCCTCTTGTAGAATGACTGCACAAAGACCAAATTTCGAAGCATCACAGAAATTTGTAACTGGCTTGTGGACATCATAGTATCTGAGAGATGGTTGACTAGCAATTCTGTGTTTCAGGAAATCAATTGTTCTTTGGTGTTACTCTAACCAAGACCAGGATACATCTTTATGTGTCAGCTGTCTAAGCAGTCCTGAAAGTTGGCTCAAGTCTGGAATGAACTTGCCTAGGAAGTTGACCATGCCAAGAAAATGCAGGGCTTGAACATTATTGTCTGGTGCTGGCATCTCAAGAATGACTGTTTGTTTAGAAGGGTCTGATCGTAGCCCTGTACTCATAAATAAATGATCAACATAAGTATCTTCTTGTACCTTGAACTTGCATTTTTGTGGAGGGAGCTTAAGATTCACTTGATGTGCCCTTTTCAAAAGTTTTCTGAGGTTTTTGTCATGCTCTGCTTCATCACTACCTCTAACTAGTATGTTGTCTACTATAGTAGCACAAGGAAACCAAGAAAATATTTGCCCCGTTGCTCGTTGAAAGACTCATTTGCAGAATTTATCCCAAATAGCACTCTCAGAAATCTGTACCTGCCAACTGGAGTACTGAATGTAATGAGCAATGATGGTTTTTTGTCAAGCTGAATTTTCCAAAATGAACTCTTTGCATCTAGTACAGAAAAAAATAGTGGCATTTGGCATCAAGGCTGTGACTTCTTTGACTGTGCACATTGGGTGATGGGGTATTTTTAATGCTTTGTTCAAATGTTGTCGATCAATACATATTCTGATGTCATTTGAGCTTTTGTTATGAGTTATCACCATGGAAGATACCCATTAAGTTGGAGTTTCAACTGGACAAATTACATCTTGTTGCCCCATTTTATCTAGCTCGACTTTGACTCTGTCCTGTATGGCTATTGGAACTTTACATGCTGGCCTGATAACTGGACTGACCTCATGGAGTACACAGCTGGAAGCTTCCCTAATTTGTCTTTGAAAAGATCAGCATAGGTAAAAAAAAGTGTACTGGGTGAAATTAGAGTGGTGGTCTTTTAAGCTAACATGATGAACTTCCTTATTAAATGAAAGCAGTCCCATTTTCAAACTGTCTCTGAGTCCTAATAATAACTGGATGTGCCGCTTGACCACATAGAATAACAAGTAGTAGCTTCTTCCAGCAGAGTAACATGAAAGCACTACTGAGCCTTCAGTTTGAATTTCTTCACCTCCATAAGCAACAAGCTTTGGATGCCTTGCCAAATCAAGCCTTTCACCATGACACACTCTAAATGTTTCTACTGACACAATATTGCACTTTGAACCTCTATCACCTTTGAGCTCTATGGGTTTGCCATTTATCTGAGCAATACAAAATACTTCATTTTTGCCGTTAAATCCACTGCATTGACTGTTTCATGAAGCACTGACACATCATCAACATAAAGAGTAGGCTGCAACCCAATGTTGTGGATTTCTCAAAATGTTCTGTTTTAATAAAATAATGTGGGTCTTTTGATTTACATGTATTGCATTTGTGGCTTTGCTGACAAAAAGGTAAACATTTTTCCTTTTTAGATTCATGACTTCCATCACAGTTATGACAGTTGGCAAAGAAACTAGGTTGGGGCCCATGCTTTGAGTTTGCTGACTCACTCTTATGCTTCACTAAGACTGTGCGAACTCTGGAATCTACTTGAAAGCTCTGGGGTTTACCAGTGAGTGCTGCAGGGGTTACATCTGCTGCCATGTGCTTGGGCCTATTTCTTTTAACCACATGTTGCATACTATCAACATGAGCTTTGTTACTGTGCCTTCTAGAGCTGTTTCATTTGTAAGCCTACTTATGTGCTTTCCTGTAAGCTCATATATCTGACAAATCTCAATGGCCTTATTCAAGGTTAAATCGCTGTCATGAAGCAAAATCTTTCTCACAGCATCATCTTTTATACCACACACAAGTCTGTCTATTATCAACTCATCTCTTAAATCACCAAATCTGCACATTTTATCTTTATTTCTCAGGTCACTTATATATGCTGCAAAAGTTTTACCAGGCTTTTGATCCCTTGTATAATATAAGTGTCTTTCCATAGTAACATTTGTCTGGGAGTTACACATTTCACTAAATTTACATTTTAAGCACTCAGGGTCCTCCACTGACTTGTCCAGTATAACAATATGATCTCCCCCTCTCCTGTATAGATAGCAGATGCATACACAAATGAGTGTTCCCTTTCTATAGCTTCTGATCCAGCTAAATTAAGTAGAATAAATGCCTTTTTATGGTCATCTTTATCAGAAAATGCAGCCTGTATGAAAATGTCATACTCTTGCTCAAACACTCTCCAGTTCTGAGCAATATCACTGTCAAACACAAATGCACTGGGTTTTTGAAATCCGTCTGCCATTTCCACAAAGTATACACAAACACACTAAAAATATGATGCTTGTAATTATGTATAAACAAACAGTTCCATGAGCTTGTAACAACATTCAAATGCAAAATTAACTGTTTGAAATACTGTACTCTGCAATGGCTGTATTTTGCTAAATGTGCCCAGTAATGGCTGTACTTTGAGAAATAGATTTACTGTAACACTGCACAAACATGCAAATACTTTATATTGTTCTGATAACTTGGATATCTTTGCATAATACGAAAAATACATGCTTTGCAAAAATGCAGTCATTTCCCTTTATTTTATTTGTTTTATGCAATTTGGACTTTATTTCAAACACTTTCTGTAGTAATTCCAATATTTTTTATCAATATCATACATATCAGTTTATGCAAATTTCACTTAAAACGTTCTCTAAGCCCCATTTCATATTATGTGTAAAGAAATAGTACTGAGCAAGTTTTAATACCTGAAATTTGTTTCTGATCTGCTTTGCGAAGTTTGCACATTTTAGAGATGATTCATTCCTATATATTCTACCAGTTCCAAACAAGTGCCTTAAGTCATTTTTGCCAAGCTGCCTTTAATTTCATGGCTTTTTGATATGCCATTTCTGATTCCATGTCCTTTAGACATGCTTCTTCTGACACCATGTCCATTTACACATGTCACTTCTGACACCATATCGCTCGTCCTTCTCTAACAAATAAGACAAGCAGCAGGGGGCTTTGTTTATATATTTTAATACATAGAAACACATAAGGATGGATAGAAGCATTATAAAGTGTGAACAAACTAGTCAACAGATAGACCTTACATACATACATGCTTACATCTGAACAGCTTACTAAAAAATGGCAGTCAGAGTTGTAGATGCTCAGTATTTATACTCTTGTCCAAGCCCTTGGATAGCTTCTTAAATGTATATCCACACACACAGATGTACAATGGGGAAGGAATACTGTCAAATGGAAGATAATGGACTGGTGATTTATATTAAAAGTTTTTTAACAGGTGTCCATTATGCAGCCATCTCTGTAGTTGAGGCTTATCTGAGCAGTAATAGGAGGAATAAACTCATGTCGATTTTGATGAGAGATTTGTTTATGAGTAATAGATAATTGTGAAGAAATAGAATTGTAACTAGTGCTCCTTTTCTTTCTTTTTGGAATGTCAATAAAATGCTGTTTGAGAGAAGGAAAATTTTACTGACATAAAGGAATGGGCTGCTTCCAACAAGCTTCTCATTAATACCAATAAATGCCATTTAATGCTCTTTGGAACTTAAAACACAAAAACAACAGCAGAAACATAAAAAAAAATGTTAAGCCAAAAAAATGCTCTGGACTCCAAGATGTGTGTTTATATTACTGTTTGGGACTTTCCAAAGAATTCCAGTGATCTTCTTCAAGTGATTCAAGAGACAAAGCACACATAAGCAAGTCAGTGCTTGTAATGCATTAATGTTTAGACTGTCTATACTCTGTCATTTCACTATCATACCTAACACAAAATCAAAGGGATTCTTATAGCTTGTAAAGCTAGTTTAGAGTATCACACATATTTCTACTTTTGAGACCAGAATCCACTTAGGCAAAATCATTTTAATTTCAAAGTTCAAATATGTGAGTCCTACAATTACCCTATGGTCTTCCAAAATACAGAAATGTCATAAATCAAATTCATCAAATGATGTAGCTTTATCAACCTGTCAGGGCCAAAAAACTCAGATGACCGACTGTTTATAAAACTAACTGGATCCTTATCACTATTAAGACCACGCATATGCTTTGCACTTTTATTAATAAAATAAGCTATCTTGACCTATGTCTGCCAATCAAATTTAAGACAAATCAGTTTCATATTACATTTGTCTAGCTCTCAGTCAGAGTGCTTTCCTTTAAAGGAGTCCTCTGCTCAGGCTCATGGTGGGTCGGCAAGGTTTTCATAAAATGGGCCTTCCTGTCTGGTCCAAAATTTATCAAAATATTTTATTTACAGAAATGTCCTTATCAAGCTTCTTACTGTCAATGGCCAGAATAACTCAAGCAAAATAAAGAAAATAGTCTATGTAACTTCTCGGATCCAAATCTCATTTTCTTGTAATGTTCCATATAATTAAAATTTCAGTGTTGGACAAGTAATTTGAAATTGTATTTTTGAGCTTTCCTGTTATTGCAAATATATGTGTTATGTTTACCTGTTTATTAAATGTTTAAATACATGTGCACAGTGTGTTGATTTACTCTTTAAAACCCTTTAAATTGTTTGTACTTGTCTTCCTGAACGTTTGTAGTAAATAAAATGTAATTTAATCCATATATTTTTTCTTTCTGACTAAGGCCATGATTAAAAGGAATCTTTGACTAGTCTGCTCATTCAGTCATCAAGTGCATAAATAAACTAAATAAAGGCTGTATATCCTGTTTATGTGTGCCTTCAAATCATTAGGCTTAAATGTAACCCCTGAATATCAGTTGCTGGGTTATCTCTGAACCAGGATCAATGGCCAGAACTGTGGGTAAGCCAATAACTCAATTTTCATATCTTTTTTATTTTAAAATATAAACAGTATAATTTCAATTTTTGTCTTCTTCTTCTCCCCTTTTCCAGGAAGTACACTGGATAATACTTTGGGGATAATTATTTAATCAGTAAAATTACTGTCATCATTAAATAATTGCATTAAGTTATTTAAAAGTAGTGGAAATCTCACCTGAAATCGATACTTCATCTTACTTACTTACTAGCATGCTGCCTTTCTTCTCTCCATCTCACATAGTAAGAGGCCATGGCTATCCAATCCCTGGCCTATTATTATAAAAGTTATGCAGTTGTATCTAGGGCTCAGAGCAGCTAGTGTTAGTGCTTACCTTTTGGTCTCTGCCTAATGACATCTATTCATTTTATTAGGGGCAGTGTAATGCAGTAGTGCAGCAAACTGTGCAAACTTCAAGACTGGTCTTCACTTGCAGGTTTCTTAAGGATACTGTAAGGACACCAGATGAATCCGTGGCAGTGCTAACAGAATCATACATTATCCACACCTGCTATCTGCATACACTGATTTTTAGTTTTTAAACTAGAAGAGGAGGAACAGTTTAATAATGAACATTAAATGCTGACCTTTGCAAGTGATTAGGTAAAGTTAGCATCCAACAGCTATGAATTAGCAGTCAGAACTTGATAATTTTGGAGATGAGAGCTGGGAAACCAGACATTTTTGTAAAAACAAATGGCAATTACTTGATCAGTATTATATGATCATAGCTGTATGTTGTCATGCTAGGGAGGGTATGGCAAGTGTCTGAGAGCAAAACATTTTAGTACATTACTGCAGCCACTATTTATTTCAGTTTTGTTAGAGTCAGATAGTGAAGGTTATCAATTAGACTGTGGTTATTGCTAAGACTGATGTTATGGAGGCAAACTTTAGTCGCTGAACTGTTAAGTGATCATTCTGATATGGTTGTTGATAGAGTCTGACAATTGTAATGGAGGATTGTGCAAGTCTCCAACAGCAAAAAGGTGAAATAATCTGTTGTGATAATTTCTTTCACTTTGATAAAAGTTAAACATCTGAAGAGTAGATAGTCAAAATGTTTTTATTTGGAGTCATAAGATTAAGAGTAAAATGGTGTGTGAAATAGGAAAGGGCAATTATTTGATCACTGTTAAATCACTGCCAATTTGGCTTATAAAGGAAACGCAGCATATGATCTGATGCAGCAGCATGAAATATAGTATGTTATTTATTTTCATTTTGATCACAGTCAGGATTGAGAGATGTAGACAGTTAAAAAGTGTTTCTTTTCTGAATGATGGTGATGCAGGGTTATTGGGAAAGTGAAGGCTATTACATAAGATATAGTTACCTATACTTCTAAACAGGCATTCTGGATATGATCTTTCATGATGCCATGATAGGGATTTATATTTCTCAAAAACGATTTTAAGGGGACATTCTTATCAATAATAAATGAATAAACAGCATACATTTGCATCAAAGACTATATAATTTGGTATTGCGTACAGTATAAAAGCTATATCCAAATCCAAGGGTTTATTGCTTACTCTTCCTTCAGAAAATAACAATACAATATAAGAATGCATTAGTATGACTACTCAGGCAGGGTCCAGCATGTGACTTACAGGAGCATTTTGAAACAAATGGAGGGAAGGAGTGCAAGCTTTCTGTGAAGTTAAGGGACATTAAATTTATTTCACCACTGTTAAAAGAATCATTAGCACAATCTGAAACATATTGTAGTCTGTATTTTTTAAATTTTGATCACAATCAAACATTGGACTTGTACACAGAATCTGGCTTAGGAAGGTGAGGACCTGGTGTATATGAAGGCAAGGGGCACATTACTTACTAGATCTATTTTGAAAAATACATTTTTTAAATGATCATACACTGCATATACCTGTATGAAAAAAAAAAGATGAAATACATCCTTGTAACCATTATTCCTTTCACTCTAATCATATCAAAAGTGTCAAACATTAGAGGTGAACAAAAAAACTGGCAGTCTTTAATGGTGGGTTGCATATGAAACTGACTGACCGCTGCTGTTATTTAATCTGTATTGAATGGTTATTAATCTGCTTCTGTGATAATGTGTCAGGGAGATATGTGTGTCTGTGTTTGTGTGTGTGTGTGTGTGTGTGTGTGTGTGTGTGTGTGTGTGTGTGTGTGTGTGTGTGTGTGTGTGTGTGTGCACGTGCGTAAAATCATCTCATCTCAGATTATTTTTCTTAAAGCATTTAACTTCTTCACAGTCAACAGAGGTGTGCCCTATTAGAAAGGTTGCATGCTACTGGCATGGCCCATGTGCAAAAGAAGAAAACTAAAGTTGCTGATATTTTCTGAACACAGTGACCTCACAACCTTGTTTTTGATGTTTAAGTTGTTTTTAGCTTCTGTTTGTAGAATACATGCACATTTTCGTTTTTTTTTTCACACTGGCAAGCATGCAATGCAAACCAATTCTATGCAATTGTTCTTGGATGTAATGCTTGTATATATCAGAAACAGTCATACAGAAAAATAAATACATAAATAAATAAATAAAAATAATACATTAAAGGGAGTGGCATCCAGAAATGGCAACGTGCAGCTATTTTATTACTTTTGCACCTAAAAGTATCTAGATTTAGTGTTCATACCATTTATTTCCACAAAATGACAAAGGTTTTCAAAGATTTGACTCAATATTAGTCAAAATCAAAAGTTACACATGGCAAATGCAATGTGCTAGGTTTCCATGTTGTATTATATCCTGTTTCCAGTCAAGATGGCTATAGGACTTTTCTTTAGCTTGGCAAATGCAGAAGATATATGAATTGCATCTCAAATTAGTTGTTATTATATTATAGCATTCATGTCTCCTTCTATCTATCTATCTATCTATCTATCTATCTATCTATCTATCTATCTATCTATCTATCTGTCTATCTATCTGTGAATCCTTCTATCTGTCTATCTATTTATCTATCTGTATGTCTGTGTGTTTATATATATATATATATATATATATATATATATATATATATATATATATATATATATATATATATATATATATATAGGTGCCCTACGAAATCCCAAATGCACAGAATCCCGATGCCCAAAATACCAAGACAAAAAGCCCAAAACCCCACATTACCGAAAGACCAAAAGCGCAAAATTCACAATCCCGATGTTAAGGGATTTTGAGTTAGGGCTTCTGGTGTTGCAGTTTAGGTAAGTATATGTGTGTGTGTGAGTGTGTTTGTGAGGGGCTTTAGTGTGTGTAAGTGTGTGTTGTGACTGTGGTGTGTGTGTGTGTGTGTGTGTGTGTGTGTGTGTGTGTGTGTGTGTGTGTGTGTGTGTGTGTGTGTGTGTGTGTGTGTGTGTTTGTGTGTGTGTGTGAGGGACTGTAATGTCTGGGTGTGAGTTTGCCTTGTGTATATGTTTGTGCGATCTCAGAGTTAGAATAATAATTTAGGAGGTGTGGGGGTGGCACAGCCCCCCACATGGGGGGTGCTTATCTTTAGTGTAGGGTGTTTTGTTTGGTTATGGGGAGGGTGTGTGTATGTTTGTGTGTGTGTGCTGTATGTATGTATTAGTTTTGCGATTTTGAATTTCGCGCTTTCAACGTTTTGGTAATGTGGGGTTTTGGGCTTTTTGTCTTGGTATTTTTGTCGTCAGGATTCTGTGCCTTCGGAATTTCATAGGGGACCTATATATATATATATATATATGTATATTTCTTCAGGGCAGGTGACATTTTGCTACAAGAAACATGCTGTGACCAAAACTGATACTATTGAGAACTCACCGATGAGGTGATATGAAATTAATCTTTAATCTGCACTCAGTTTCCTAAGGATAGAATGTTAGTCCAATGCGCATTCCATCTAGATATCCTATTATAATTCACTGAAAGGTATATGAGCAATTCCCAAAGGCAGACATACATTTATCTGTTTATAGGTATGCACCAAGTGCAGCATTTTAATATGATAGGGAATGGAATGGTGGATTATAAATTTTTAACACCAAAATCCAATTCCATGCAAGTGCAGCAAAGTGCACGTAAGCAAAATACTCAAAAACAAAACTCAGACAGCACCGTTGTCACATACAAAAAACAAGTAAAGCTTATTCCATAAAAACAATCATGTTTAGGCCAAAACCTTCTTCAGTACATTATCAAAATAGATGCCAAACGACAGTGGATATATGAATTGTGTACAAGGAACCAAGCCCTAAAATTATACATCCAATCACAGCACTTCATTTAGACCCAAAGGTAACAGAGCACCCAATTTGACAATCCACCCCTATTCCTTTTTATCTAAAATATCATGCCATCCTAATTTATTAAGACTATGATAACATATCCTTTCTCTGGCTGTAAATTCAAAACTAGTAACAGAATGCCTAATAGTATGTTTATTCAGAGTCTTTTAGTACAGTTTTTAATGTCACTCAGATATTTTAAAATATGCATTTTGAAAGGGAACATGTGTGGATTGCCCAAATTCGGTCCTCTGATCCCTGTAGGTCTAAATGAAGTGCTTTGATTGGATATATAAGTTTTGGGGTGGGGGTCCTTGCACACAATTCATTTACCACTGCTGTGTTGATTGGCAGCTATTTTGATGTTACACTGATGAAGACTTTGGTGGAAACTGGTCTGCTTGTCATTTAATCCACACATTTTTGTATGGAATAAACTTTACTTGTAATTTCTCTGCTGACAAGAGTGCTGTCTGTGTTTCATTGTTGAATATTTTGCTGGACATGCATTTTGCCATACAGTACTTATGTGGAGTTGGATTTGGAGTTATTCTGTGTGTCCGTGCTTCTGGCATTGTTGTTGGCATCCACATGCATAGATCTATTTGGTTTGGTTAGTGGTTTGTTCACTGACAAGGATGATGTTCAGATTTTTTAAAGAGTTGGGAGCAACATCTTTTTCTATCATTGCTATAGGTGGAACAGTCTTTATCATGAGCAAAAATTTTTAAAAATTGTCCAATGTGATGAGAAGCCACTGTTCAAGTATGGCATCTTAAATTATTTAAGGCTTATGAACAAAAGGGTTTCCCACAGTTTATGAGTTAGGATACAGCCCACAGTCAATGAAGCTGATGAACTGTTGTTAAATGATTTGTTCAAGATACAATACATGGCTTCCATGATGTTTGTAAAGGTTCTCATCTCCTTTTATGAAATACAAATTTCCAAGCTAACACCAGAGGTTAATCAGCTTTGTGAAGTAGCTAAGTCATTTCATTTTCATGTGAGTTACAAGGAACAGTTTGGGCCACTTGCCACTTGTTTAGCAACTTTAGAACAAGACCTGAAACAACATAAAATAAAAAAAAAGTTTCTGCAGGATGCTAATGATTATGCCAAAGGCAAGCTATTTTCTATAAATCTTTTTAAGAAAACTGTTAAGTTTCAACATGGAGATGAAAACATCAGCCAATAAATCTTCTTTGGCTATTGACACAGATGGGGAGGAATCTTTGAATTTACCAGCAGCTAAAAAGAATACATTCAACCCTTTAGACCCAGGAGAAGGGTTGGACATAATCATCACAACAGACACACCCACTTTGGATACTGTGTTGCATTTAAAGAGTCCAAATCAATAGGATGTCATATTGTACATAATATTTCATCTAATTTTGTCCACTGAAGAGACTGACGTTCTCAACAATGGTTTAAATTGTGTTCCATCTGTTCCGGTTTCTGAGGAAGTGTTTATTCAAGATGTAACTTCTTTTTTGTCAGAAATTGAATTTGATGTTATTTTTTAACAATAATTAAGTTTGACAAACCTAAAAATAATAAATTTAAGTTTAAGTAGTCTTGCTATATCTTTCCCTCATGCACCCATGAACAAGCATGTTGCAGCTTTCGAGAAAAGTATTTGAAGAGATTTACATTTTAATTCCTATTATGGTTCATAGATTCATAGGTTCATTGGTTTATACTAGGCTATCTGCCCTAAGGCATTTATAAGCCTAGCCCAAAGTTTTGTGGCTTACGCCACCCCTTATATGAAAAAATACTGTGCCCATTAGTTTGTTGTGCCACTGTCCAGCAGTGACACAGAGATGATTCCCGGGGTAAACCTACGATCTCCCATCCACAGGTCAAGATTTCTCTTGAACAGAGCCAGCGAGGTGCTCTGCCTCACATGGACCGGGATTTTATTCCACAGCATAGGGAGTCTCTGAGTGATAAATCTATCCCTCCAACACGTCCTATTTATATCCGTGCTAAGGTTTAAGTCGCTTGCTCTAGTGGTTTTGGTGGATTTGGATTTTTTGAGGTGGAGCATGTCTATTAATTCCGGGTTGGACATGGCCTTGTATGTCAGGCACATGTCACCACTGAGCAGACGGTATGCGACTGAATAGAGCTGGAGTTTCTTCAATCTGGCAGCATATGACAGATTTTGGAGTCCCTTTATCCTTTTGGTGAGGAACTTTTGTGGTCTCTCCAATTGCTGCAGATGTCAGGTGAGATACAGCCCGAATGGGGCATTGAACTCGATCATTGGTCTGATAATTGAAGAGTACAGGGGAACAATGACCTCACTAGATCTGGATGTGAATCCCTTCATGATCAAGTGGTCAAGGCTTTGGACATAAGAATATTTTTTCTTGTTTACAAAGGAGAGAAACGGAAATCAAATAGAGATGTTGTCATCAATACTGCTGATAGGGATGAGGCAGTAGTTGTTTGGGATTAGGCCACTTATTTACAGGAAGCACAGGCCCAATTATTGGACTGCTGTTTTTACCCGAAAATGGTTCTAGATTCTACACTTAAATGAAAGCATGACATTGATGTTTTCCTAGCATTAGCAGTAGATGAAAGTTTTATATCTAGAGATGTAGTTTATGATCTTATGGTTCATGACCCTTCTCCACAATATTTTTACATACTTCCTAAAATACATAAAAATTCTTCCTGTCCTTTGGGTTGACAGATAGTTTTGGGGCATGGCTCTTTGAACCTCTTTTTGACACATTATTAGAAACCCTTGTTATCAAGGGTTAGGTCAAGGATGCAAGATGCCACTCAATTTTTAAACAATTTGCAAGATGCACAGTTGGAAGATAGTTGGTAGATATGTACCATTAATGCCAAGGCACTATATACCAATATTCCACATTGAGCTGGACTTATAGCATTACATTATTGGTTGGATAAGATCGCTTTATATAGCCATGGCTTTAATACTTTTTTGATATGATTGAAAGAACATGTTTTGACCAAACATGTGTTTTACTTTAATGGTGAATGTTTTTACAATTTAAAGGTACAACAATGGGAGCTTCTTTTGCTCCCATTTATGCTGTCTTATTTATGTTTTTTTGGAGGACCAACTTGTATATGATACCAGTCATAACATCTGTTTGGATGCTATGGATATACGGCATAGATATTTGGATGATTGTTGGATGGTTTGGAAATCTGATGCAATTTATTTGCAAGAATGTGTTCAATATTTGAATGACAATTGGGGATTGCAATTTAGTGTCAGAACTCTGCAAACTTCCTTATTTAGGAAAGGGTTCCATTATAATTCCGTTCTTGATGCTACAAGCTGTTACCCTCCATGTATCATTAAAAACATTCCCAAGTCACAATCTCTTAGAATCAAAATAATTTATTCTTCTCCTAATGTGTTAGATCATCATTTGGAATATTTATTTCAATGTTTTAATGCCAGAGGGCATAGTTTTATGATGTACAAAAAGCATATAATTCCACAAAGTCTTATAGTAGGTCATAATTATTGAGATATGGTGAGAAAACCAAGAGTGACTCTTCATTACGTTCTGTTACTACTTTGACAGTAAATCTTTCACTTTTCAAAATTTAATATATAGGTATTGGGATATTCTTTTGTCAGCGTCTACTATCTATAGAAGGCCTATGTATTCTAATAATTACTACATTATCAAAGTTGGTACCCTCTTTATCATAACAATATCTTTAATGAAGTGCCAGTGTGTCAGGCTGGCTGGAATGGTGTCTGATGATACTGAATTTCAGAAACAATGTAGTGTATTATAAAACATGTTGCAAAATAGGGGCTATCCTGACTTCTTTTTGGACAAAATCTTTCAAGAAGTTTATTTAAAGAGGAATTAATGGTCATTTTGCCTCCTTATTATATTAAGAAATAATTGTACATCTTTGGTTAAAATAATTAAAAATGCATTGTAACATGTTTGTGAAGGCACTTATTTTGACTTACAATAGTGATTTTTATGACATCAGAACTATACAAAAGAAAAGAATTTGGTTGTCTTTATGAATGATCCAGAACACAGTAAAATTGTAGGACATGCTCCATCGGTTGTATATAAGAAGGATATTTGTGTAAAAAATTTAATGAAGAGAGACTGCAATAGTAGTCAGGAAGGATGAATGATAAAATGTGGTCATTGCATACAGTGTCAATATGTATACAAAGCAAAAAGTGTCCAACTTGTTAATTTTGCTATTATACGTTTGCGAAAAAATATTATTGTAGTTCAAAGACTGTGGTTTATCTGGCTTTATGTCAAGACTGTTCAGCCTTCTATGTGGAGAAGACAAAAAGATGTCTTAGAAGCAGAATTTATCAACATAATTATGATATAAAGAAAACAGATTTGAAGAATGCCTTATATAGGCATATAAGTGAACATGAACAGCATTCTTTCAAATTTTTAGTTACTGGTCATGTTGATTTAGGACAGGGGGTGAATCAGTGGATGATTTTTTGGAACTAAAAGAAAAACAATAGCAGGTAAAAACAAATTCTACTATGTATCCATGGTTGAATGACTTGATCTCTATTAGTAGAATTTTAAAATTAAAAGTTGCCTTTGCAATATAAGCCAAGGTTTTGTTGCAGTTTTTTTAAATTACTTTTCAAGCTATAGTTATGTAAGTATTTTAAGGAACTAACTGCCATTTTTACTCTTTTTTTATTATTTGCCTTTGTGGGTTTTTATTTGTCACCAGGTTGATTGATTTTAAATTATTTAATTAATGCTGTACTAGGCTATTCAATTGGAATGTTTTTGAAAGGTATTTAAACCTACTCATATGGCTGGCTTGTTATTCTGAAAAAGTCTCTCTACCTGGGATGAAAGCATTTAATAAATATTACAACAGTGGTGCTTGCCTCCACTTCTTTCATTTTTTTTTTTTTTTTTTTTTTTTTTTTATTAGTTTTGTTGTTACTGTTCTTGAGGCTTTATGTTCAGAACATTTACATAGTCATGTCTCTTCTGACCTCTATTGAGAGGCACTCTTGCTCCTTTTTGTTCTCTTCTTATCCTTTCTTCTTCAGTCCAGGCAAACTTCTGTTGACTTTTGCCTCAACTCCTTCCAGTAGCCTGATGTCCTTTACTGCATATTGCCTTGAAAATCTTCACACAGTGCTCAAGGGTAGGCCCAACCATGGTTAGTAGAAGGGGATTATTATCTAGTGGCTAACTGACTGCATTATCCTATACCCAGTATTCTGCTGAATGCAGCTGTCATGTCACTGTGCTACTGTTTGTCCGTTCTATCTAGATTATCCCCATACTCTTTTCTTGTTTCCTGATACCATATCCAATAATCCCAGCTAATACTTAGCATGAAACTTGCATGTGACTGAGATGTAGTAGCTTGCATCTGCCTGCATTGAACCACATGTATAATATTTCAGCCCACTTGATCACTCTTTCAAAAACTTTGCTTAAACCCTTCCAACTTATTCTTCACTGCTGTACCTAACTTTGTGCCATCAGCAAAGAAGCCAATATTGTTTTTCCCCTCAGATATGTCAAAAATGAACACACTGTAGAATAATGAAGGATTGACTCCTGTGATGCTTCACTTGAGAGTTTTCTTATTCCAGAGACTGTCATTTTTACCATATGTCTTTCCATCCAACCATGCAGCAATCCATTTACTAAGGCTCGCTCTTCCCCAAAACCTTCACGTTTTCCTAGCAGACACCTGTGTGAGGCTAAGTTAATATCCTTACTGAAATCCTTTTATGTATCTATTTGCATATGGATACTGTGAAAGTTTGATTGGGTCATTAAAAACCCTTTTCAGTGGAGTCCAAGGGAGAATAGCTCCAGAAACATACTGAATGAGAGAAAAACTTGCAAAAAGATTATAGCAAAACCTTTGTTAGTACAAACAATATTTGAAATATAGTGATTACAGATTCAACATAGGCTAGGTGTCTAAGTAAATATGACAAGAATCAGTTGTCAAAGAAGAAAAATAAAAAATAAAGTGGGATTGCAGTGGAAGTAGTTAGCACAAACCAGATGCAGAAGAGTGATAACAGGAATATAAAGAGAAAGACAGATCCACAGTTGAGTGTTAACAGATATCCATAGTAAAATAAGTAAAAATCTAGGTGACTGAGAGTAAAAGTGGGAGTGGGGGGAGTGTGTTGTTAATCTGCATGATCAAGATTACAGGAAAGGCATGGTTAAGGAATCATATCTAAAGTTAAGAAACAAACACAATTCTGGAGTTAATAACAAAAGGAGAAATCCCACAGTCTGAAAGAAACAAAATTGTATGGAGAAAACCCATTAACCAGGAGAGGAAGAGCATGGCAAACTTTTGAACTAAGGACATGAGTATGGACATTTTCCTTGAAATGCTTTTGGTTTGAGATTGTCTGAGGGCAGATGACATTAGGACACATCTACTGGGATGGTAATACCCTGTCCAGAGATGCTGATGTTATCCTAGAACCCAGTTGTAAAACTGGATATTTTATGATGGACAATTCTTCTGGAATCATCTAGAAATGGTTCCAATTTGGTGGCAGTTCTGTACATCATTGTCCTCTAGCAAAGCAGAAAGCCCTTCCATCCAACTTCTTTTCATCATTTTACTGACGCCGCTGTAGGCTAATGGACATGTAGTTACCTGGAGGTTTCAGAATTTCTTTTTCTTGGAGGACACTATATTTCCTTTTTTGTAGTTAAAGGCATATGAGCAGTGACTAATGATCTGCAGAAATCTTCTTTCTGCAAACTGACAATGCACTGACCAGATTGTTGAGTGCATGTTAAGCAGTTCATATAGCCTCTGTACATTATCTTCCCTCGGAGAAGGTGGCTCTCTGTTCATCTCTTCCTTCTATCTCTTAATTCTATCTACTATTTTTTTTTTTTTTTTTACTTTTTCCTACCTCTCTCCTTGTATGGCACCCTCTACTTTCTTTCCTGAGTACTGACTGACACAATGTATTCATACTGACTGACACAATGTATTCATTCAGTAACATCCTTTTCTAAGTTTTAAGTGATCACACCAAGTTTTCTCAGCTTGGCCAAATATATTACTCCATTTCTCTTTCTGCTATATACCCGAGGAAACAAGAAGCTTTTTTCTTCCATCTTGACCCATTCTGACAACTTCTTCCAGATTATGCATTTGCTGACCTTCTCTGTGACCTTTCTTCTTGGATTTCTGTATTAACATAAACATCTTCTCTCTTCCCCTCCCATCCACCCCTTGTATACTCTTGCCTTAATCATTAGTCTCAAATTCCTATATATTTAACTTCTTTTCTTTGTGCCATATTGTGTTGTTCTAATACGCATGGCCATCGTCACCGGTACTGTATTACTAACCCATTCCTGTACTTTTTCTTCTCCTTCACTTGGTCTCTACCCCCTAACTCAAATTTGATCCAGTCCTTTAGCTCACTGTAACCCACTTCAATAAAGTCACACGCTGCACTTTTATCTTACTGTTCTTTTGTCTACCATATATGCTAAACCATGCAGTGGCATGATTATTGTTGATCATTTGCATCTTCACCTAGATGTATACAATCTGGTCTACATTAGTTAAGGATGTATCCAGAATTCTATATTTTCTGGTACAATCTTATTACAAATTCTTATTCATGACCTTTAATCGCTCCTGCTCCTCCTTGTTGTGGGGCTCTGAACTTCCCAGTTTATGTCTCGCAGATTGAGATCACCAGAAGCTGTAATCCTATTCCTTTACCCCATTCCTTTATTATAACCACCTTTCTCTCCTACAGTCTCACATCTTCATTCTTCACCTTTGATGCTTCTGAGGACTGATACACTGCACTGGTCCACCAGTACCAATCTCCATTCTTTACCTTATTTGTCAGGGTGCTTACCTAGGTTTTGAAACACTTGTAACTCTTACTTAATAGATGGGGCGGTATTCCCTCTCTCCACTTGACCACTCATTTGATGCCGTTCTTTATGTAGATTTCTGCTGCTTCTACATCTCTTCCTTCTCTGTCATTCCATATATTATGTGTAACCAGACTCTTCCATGTCTCACCCCTTCTCTTGTCACATTCCCTGTTTTCTGTGATACCAGTAAAGTTCACTTTCAGTGCTTGCAGCTCCACTATCCTCCCACCCTGGCTCCACTGAAATGCAGAGTAGAGCTACATAGCCATCTTCCAAACCAATTATGTTTGCTGCTGTGCTATGTTCTGCATACTTTTTATCTTCTCTCCTGTGTAAACTCCATCCATCCCACCTGCTTTTGTCACTATCCCTCCCCACCATCACAGCAAGTCATTATACTACTGAATCCTCTGTTTCCTCTATGTGCTGGCTGATGTTGTGGGTAACACATTTGAGAATACTATGCCCATCTCCCTTTCCTGATGTCTTTCTGCCCCCTACCTGGCCCTGCTTAATACCACTTCAGTTGTCTCCTCTGGAAGATTATTGGAGCTTACATGTCTTATAACTTGTGACAAATTACAAATTATGTCCATCCTTGGTAATGACTTCACTCACTTCCTCTCATATTTTACCTAGTGTAAGTGCTGAGGACAGTTTCTCTGAAATCTGGCCTTTCCCTTATTGCTTGTCTATATACCTGATACAGCTTGATGACTGAGTTTACAGTCATCAAAAATCCTCTTCTCTTACTACACACTGGCTCTCCTCTCCTTTGCTTCCTGCCCCCCACACCACTACCCTCTTATCTGTAACATTTCCATATTTAAGTTCCAAACTTCTCAGTCTTCCTCACTATCTGTGCTGGTTGCCTCCCACTCTGTATTATATGTGAATATAATGTTTGTGAACTTTCCCCTGTCCTTGCTGTGCTCTTTGTACAGGATGTCTTCACTGTTCTGTCAATTTTGCCCTCTGCTTCTTCCATCTTACTGTGCCCCCCCCCCCGGCCACTTCTCTTTTATTAACTAGTATTGCTGGTTACTGCCTGGTCACCTCTGTTTTTCCCTTATCACCTGTCAACTATTCTTTACTTGAGTTCATCCAAAATAGCTTTTTTCATCTTGTCCTTCCTTTCATGGTAGCTCTTCCACTTTCTGCCTTAGTCAGTGCCACTTTATTTGCCTGTGACCCCTTTGGCAATCCTTCCATGTTTTTTGCTGTCATCTTCTTTGCTTCTACCTAATGTTTTCTGTTCCATCCTGTCTGCAAGCCTCTTGCTGAGTCCTTACTTCCCCTCACGGTACCCTTTCATATCTGATTAGCCAGTGCACTAGCATCTGTAGTTCATGTATTCTACTAGGAAGTTACCCCATTCTCTGGCAGAGCCCATTCAGTTTTATGAGGCATGTAAGCAGCATGTTTTTCTGCTTGCAGATAGTAATGTTTTAAGGAAACAAAATGCTCCAGCACCAACAGTGATGAGTCCATGCCAAATTTTGTGTTTTGATTAATATGAAATTATTTTGTGCATCTCTAGGCAGTACACTGTATAGTTTGAAATGTCTGTTTACCTGCAATTCATCTGGTGTAAAAACCTTCAAGCTGTACAGTTATCTGTTGTTCTTAAGATAATGCCTAAACAAACCATGTATTTCAGTCTTTGTAAATATATTCAAGGCAATGAAAGTATATATTTTCTTACCCCTTTAACTAATGTAGGGATCAAGAAGAATTTCTATACTTGTATTCTTATCATAATAACAATAAATTATATTCAGATATAAAAGGATTTGAAAGTATCTTCTATGAAGACAATGACTAAACAACTTCTCTCCTAAAGGTCTTGCAGAAACATTAAGCAGTATACCCCATAATCAGAAAATATTTTAATTGTATGCACCATGCAAAAAAAAAACATCTCAAATATCTTTCTTTTGATATAAAACAGAAAATGGTACAGCAGTAGTTCAATAGTATTAAGTATAATAAAGCAACTAAGTCAAGCAATCAAGAATTATAGTCATTAAAGAGAACAGTGAAAGAGAGTGTTGCTTAAGGACTCCTGGTAAGGCATTCTGTTCACAAACCTGCAGGGAATAACTTCATGTACAATTTCAGGCTTTCAGCTGAATCAGGGTGCTCCTTCTGTTATGACCAAGCACTGAGAATGCCAGGGTTGAAGCAGACATGGGTTAATAAACAGTGCCTGGGGTAGAATCAGGAAGCAGCCCAATCAGAAGACTAGCACATTCAGGAAAGAAAAATATGTGCCAGCATGTGACTACAGTGGGACTTTTTTTTTTTTACATTTGGTTTGGCTCTTTCTAATGCTACACAAATAGCTCTGCCAGAATAGTTTGTTTTTTCTATAATTTACTTGGCCTGATCCTGGAACTCAATTATTTTGCTTTCAGAGATCAAGTCAAATCAAATCAGGCACTGTGGTTAAGCAATATACAAGGCTACATTTGATTGCAAGGCTTTAAGCAGCTCTCCACAGGAAAGGCTGGAACAAATTCTGATCAAATTTAGCATGTCAGGGGAGTCTTTTATATTAATGTTAAATTCTGAGTGTTCATCAAATGCTATACATAGCTAGCTGTTAAACAGAAATTATGCAGATATATTAGTAGGTTGTTAATTGATGTTATATAAAATGTTGGCGTAAATAAGATACATTAGTCTGCACAATTTCCTTCTAATTTATTTCTAAAAGCAAGGTGTTCCACTGTTGCAGCTCTTTCTGGGAAGCATAATCATTTTTCAAATAAATTCTCAAGGGGGACACATAGTCACATAATAAAACAAGGCCAGCTGCCTGTTGTATGCGTGTAACAGTTCATATAACAGGTTTTCTGTCAGACAGAAATTACCCTTGCATTGTCTTCAGCTCTTCAACATGGATAATATTCCATATTACTAAGAAAAACAAATGCACTCTTGTATATTCTACAAGAACTACAGAAGTAGCTTTAAAATGGTCCTTTTAAAACTGTATATCTTTAGGAATGAGAGCAGAATTTCATACACCTCATTTACATTTTAGATCTTCTTGTCTTTGATGTCTTAAAATCTCTGTGGAAACTTAAATGCAAGCAGTTTATCTATGCATATATTAAAGCAAGAATGTCCAAAATATTGCACTGTAGAATTTAAAACATATTTCTCAATAGAAAATAAAATAGTTCTATGGAGACTATGCCATGAAACATCAAAGCACTTAACTGGAAATCATGCAGTGATGAAGCTGGTTGTGCGACTGCAGTTCTTAGGTTATTTAATACCAAACATCTTTGATTTTGACACCAGCTCATTGTAATTTGGATAAAGGAATGCAGTAAAATGCATAAAAAAAGTTTTGTTAATGTTTGTCTGATGTTATACAGAGATCTTCCATCACAGCAAGATGCTGTCAGAGCTATGCTAGTGGATGAATGCAGTTTCATGCTGTTTTGATTGAGCAGAAGTTAAAAGAAATGTTTATGAATGGCATTAATATGTCATCTAAATGGCTACAGCTTCACATTATTTGTAGTCGTGGTGACATCCATCATGTAATAAGAAAACAACTGAGAACGAGTAATTTTCTAGCAATGAAATGTGGCAGTGCTTTGCCCAGATAAAATGTTGCTTTTAACTGCTCAGGGTTTGGACAGGTCACATCTAGTATAAAAATGAACACCTTGCAGTTGTGCACATGTGAGAAGACATCTGTGAAAGGAATGGATTTGCATGTGAATGTGCTTAAAATAATATGCTTAGAATCTGAAAGTCACTTAAGTGGTGTGTAGAACCACGAAGATTCATATCCTATAAGGTGTTTCATATTCTAGAGTGGTAACATTTTTTTTCACAACAAACTTATACAAGTGAGGGAAACATTGTTTTCCTGGAAGAAATATAAGCCATCATTCCGAAATAGCAAATCTTGGAGGAATGCACCAAATTTCTCAAACTTCATGACTGCATTGTGAATGAACATTACCTGATGCAGGAAGAAAAGAAAAATGAAAACAGAAGAAAGACACATAAAGAAAAAAATTACCACTTAGTAATTGTTGAATGCCACAAAAAAATAATAATAATAATACAAAAGACCACGGAGCTGTGTTTAATATCAAAATATAAAACATGACAAACAAAGGTGATAATCATAAAAATTCTTTATTAAAATGACAAAAATAACAACACAGCAAGAACTTTCAGTATAATATTTTCTCAAGAAGTCCCATATTAGGACAAAAGTGTTTACTGTTTTGCTATTTCAAAAAAGAGTTTTTTTTTATGATTATCATCTTCATTTTTTTATTAATTGTAGAATATTCTGGGTATGTCCAATCTGCTCTTTATCTACTGTTTAGGAACCTAAATATAAGTAGTACCTTATAAAGAACTGTATAAAATTATAAATATGAGGCTGCAATGCAAATAAAACCAGTAGGACTACAACAGGTCTAACTACAAATGGCAATATGTTTAGTTTTTTTTGTAATGGTGCCCAACTGCAAGTTGTAGACTTGACTGTCGAAGTCCCAAAACTAAAAAAAAATTAATGCAATTTGGTACAGCAAACTATGTAAATCTTTGTTGCACACTGAAGCTGTTTTTGAAGGGATGTAAGCCCCTGCACCCTCAATGTTGGGACGGTGCCGCGACACTCCTATTACTTGAACATATATTAATTGCAAGATTGCTGTATCTCAGAGAAAATGGAATTCTATGAGACATAGCAATTATGGACTGTAAAAATACTTTCATTTAATAGCTTTAAAATTCATGCACTTTAGAGATCACATTTGCACTCTTCAAACATGTAAAGGAACTCATTCTGCCATATATGAGTGTTGTCTTGGGAGTTAGCATATATTAGGCACACTATGCTGAGCAATTTTTTTAAAACAATTTATTTTTTGCTATAAGATGTCCTCAAATTTAAATAAGAATAAAATAATATGGGCATATTTCTCAAGGATTATAATTATGTATGCAGTCATTTTTACTTATTTATTATTTATGTGTGTATGGGTGCATCTATATCCATACATAGTATACACAGTATGAACTTGCTTGGAGAGTTAACCCCAACTTACCATCTTCAGCCAATTGCACTAGCCAGATAGTCAGGAAATACACCCTCCCCCCAAAGACTATAGCAGAATAATATAACATTCAACCCTACAACATTTTTCAGACTTGCCTTTTTACTCAGTATGTTAATGGACTGCACCCACTTCCCCCAAAGACTGCTGCAAAGTAAATACAACGCCCAGCCCTGCAAAAGCTTACAGACTTTTTTTTTTTACTCAGTGCAACCCGCGGTAGTGGTACTGCTGTAGCGTTGTCACCTCACAGCAAGACGCTGTCCCATTTGATTCTCAGCTAGAGCGTCTTCTGTGTGGAGGCATGCGTGAATGAGTGTGCCTTCGTTGAAGGTTGTGCATCAGGGCTGGTAACTTGGCATGTCAAAATCCACTACCAAACATTAGCGGACTGGAGTTCCGCTGTGGTGACCCCTAACCGGGATAAGCCGAAAGACACAACATAGTTGTGGACTGCAGCTCCCCCCCCCCAAAGACAGCTGCAGAATAAATACAAAAACTAGCCCTGCAAAAGCTTACACTTGTCATTTTACTCAGTATAGTTATGGACTACATCTCCCCCACACAGACTGCAGCAGAGTAAATAAAACATGCAGACTTACAAAACCTTACATACTTGCCTTTTTACTCAGTATAATCATGGATTGTACCCCCTCACCCTACTCCAAGACTGCCATAAAGTAAATACAACATCCAGCCCTGCAAACGCTTGCAAACTTGTCTTTTTATTCGGTTTTAGGGGAAATTACTTGTTCATTCTGTTATGCTAATCATGCTGTGTTCAACATGATGCCAAGTTTTTTGTCTCTTCTCTGCTTGGCTTGTTGGCTGTTTTTCAGAACTAAAATAAAAACAGCTTCCACTTCTCCTTCATTTTTACTCTCCCCTTCCCTCTCTAATTAATAAGTTACTCCCAGCTCTTGCTGCCAGCTTTTACTTTTTAAATTGCTTGTTCCAACTACTGCTTTTCTGAATCTCCCTATTTGCCTCTATAGGCAGTTCAAGTGTTGCTTTGCTTTTTCCCTTTTCCATGCCCTGAAGTTTCATTGATAACTACTGGCTGTACTACTATTATATGTTTCTACCCTTATTGCTTTTAGTCTCCTATGTTTAATACTACTCAAGCTAACATTTACTTTAGCATTTACACTAGTAATCAGCCTTTGTTACTTGCATGTAAACTCTAACAGTGCCAACTCTATTGAATTTTTGGTCATGCAATGGCCCTAAGGGACCTGGAACCCACTCTGTTCACCCTCACCTTGCTCGGGCTCACTTTGTTCCCATACCTTACCATCAATTCTTACCCAGCTCCTCTACAGCTACATTTATACTTCCCCATGTCCACCCACTGCATGCTAACAACCAATTATACATATTATAGCCATGCTGTTTGCTTTTTCCTGTTATACATAGCTAGATTACATTACCCTACCTTACTTTTCTTACCTCCTCACTCTTTTTCTCCTCCCCACTATTCCATCCACTCACCTCAATTTAAGTTGCAATATATCAATTTATTCTACTGATCATCCCTTATTAAAGTTTTCAAACCTACTTTTCTTTACTACATTATGCAGTCCTTTCGCTTACTATCTCTACTTCTACCATCTAGTCTTACTCATGCCACAAGTTTTCACACTCCATTGTTACCCGACTTCACTGTCACCTACAGAACAATACATTATAATTCTAAATCCTACCCCTCGCACCCTGCTATGGCCTCAAGCCTATATCCTATCACATCCCACACTTTCTTTAATTACAAATGTACTAAAGAAGAACCCACACTACGCACATAGAATTTAAAAGTGAAAACTAAATATACATAATTATTTCACTACACACACCGTTCATCTAAGATTGCTCTTGATGGCAATAAACATCCTATCCAGGACACTATCTACACACTTGCAACTTTATCATCTAAGCTACGCCTAGTACTCCTTTTCTACTTAGCCAAGGTAATAGTCTACATTTGATGAACTTAAATCTTAGGAGCATCTACAATAAACTACCACAGTTACATGCCTATATAGCCTTATACATACCGGACATACTAACAGACAATGAAACCTGGCTAAAAGTAGGTAATAAAGTCCAGGAAATTCTCTCCTCACCAGGCTACTATTTCATTAGAAATGACAGACAGCATACAAATCTGGTGGTGTGGCTATGATATACAAACCCCCCTGAAATGACTTCCTATCCCCTCACTCACCCCAGCTTTCTCAGTGCTGAAATAATGCTCTCTCTCCTGCAGATCAACAAACAGAAGAGCATATTATGCATCACTGCCATCTATATCCCTCTTGGAAATATCCCAATACCAGAAGAAGTCCTGTACTGCACCCTTATAATATCAACAAGGAAATCATCATCATACGTGACATTAATACAGACTAAGTACCTACTTATCAACTTTAAGTCTCCCACACTCTCTATCTATCTCTTTGGTTTTACCCAAATTATCACTACTGCATAGACAAATGCAATAATAGGAAGTCTACATTAGACTGGATCCTCACCATCACCCATAACAAAATTAACCCTGCTGAATGCTTGCATGACACTCTCAGTGACCATCTACTGTCCTTTGACATAAGACAATCTAATCATGCACATAAACACATACTGTATAATAATAGGGTCTATACTATAGGAACAAAGTTTTATAACTTCGAATACTATATGATCTACACCATATGGTCGAAGTTATAAAACTTTGAATAGTTAAAAAAATAAATAAATAAAAGAATAAACCCTAAACTAAGGATTGCAGGCAGGGGGGCAAGCCCACTCTTTAAATATACCATCTCCGAGACCGCACTATAATGTGGTAAAGGGAAGACCCATTAGGTTACTTTTTTTTTTTTTAACTATTCGAAGTTTTATAACTTCGACCATATGGTGTCGATCATTTGGTATTCGAAGTTATAAAACTTCGTTCATATAATATAGACCAATAATAATGTGCATGCACTCTCCTCCTTCAATAATCACATTTTCATTACCTACCTCAATAAATACAACTGGGATATTTCCTAGATGACACAATAAATTGTAGTTTATTGGCTGTTTGGGCAGTTTTTCCATCCCTTTCAATTTCCTGCTTTAAAAGCCCAGGTTAACATGGGTTTGTGCTTGTTTAAGCTCCACAGATCAAGTTTTGGCATCCTGCAGACTACAAGAGCAACAGGAAGGAGAAGGAAATACTGTAAGTGCTTCCATTTTGATTTTTTCATAATTTATTGCTCTCTGCACTTGTTTTTTGTCATTTTTAACTTATCTGTATTTATTTAAACCACATTTGCCTTAATATTGCTACACACTCAAGTGTGCTAGCTTGTGTGATGCCCGTGCACCGGCTCAGTAATCAAGGAGCTTCAATCCTCACCACTAACACCAGTGAGGGGCATCCACATTGGGAGAATAACAAGTACACACACAGTAAAGTACAATTTCCCTTAAGAGCACACAGAGATCACAGTCAGTCTGGCGCTAGTTTCTCCCTTTCTCTCCAGATCCCCAGTAAGACTCCCCACTGGCACAGCGATAGGGTACAGATCTCAGCTGAGTAGTCAAGCCAAAACCTCCAGTGCCCTCTCTGTCCAGCCAGTCCTTCATGTCCCTGCCCAAGTAGCTGACACACACACTTTGAGATTTGATTTATATACAAACACACAGACACTCCTGGGGAAGGCTGGCACAGGTTCTCCAGCTATGTCCCCTCCTGCCAGGCTATAAGGTAGAAATCACTGCCATCAACTACCCTTATCAGCTACTAAAAAGGCCTTTACCAAAGGGTGTCCAATTATTACTGTGTAATATTATTATCCAATTAGTAAGAGTGATGAACAGCAAGGCTTATTTGGAATGGCTTTGTACAGTATCACTATATACATGCAATGTACTCTAGAGCTTAAATTATCTCTACAGAAAACAGCCACAGCTGAAAGGTTTAAAAATATTTAATAATAACTAACAAAAACACAAGATAAATCTCCTCAATACAACACAATGCTAGTCAAGAGGTCAGAAATCACAGGAAAATGTTTAAAATAATACTGTAGAATAGACTGACAGAAATATAGAAAACTGCTAGACTAAATCTGACTAAATTCCTATCTAAGAGCAACCACAGTTGTAAATAAACTTACATATAAAGCAGAGTACTGGTGAGTGATGTTCTTCAGACAAAATCCAAAATGATCTGATTTTCTCTGTCTGAAAAAGTCTTAAAAATAATACATCACTGCTGACTCATTTTACATTACATCATTCTTCTCTGGTACCCAGGCTAACAGAAACTCAGAGTTTTAACATTTCTTTGATCTTGCACCTGGCCAGGAAACTACAGCAACAAAAGACATTATATATGTAAAATCTAACAATTAACTCTGGTCTCAAAACAAAAGAAGGAATTCCTCAGTCCAGACATTATGTCTCCGAGCTTTGAGATCAAACAGTCATACAATGCTTGACTTTTCACCTTTCTTCCAGCAGAGTGCATTGTGGTTACATTTTTGAAGTTCAACATTTAACACAATTTTCTTACATTTAAGAGGACAAGCCTGTGGATTATATTCATATTTACAATGACATAGAATTATCTACAAAATTCTATCTAGCTAGGCTGGCAGCCTTCACATATCTTCACATATCCCCCCGAGAACTCAAGTTAGTTTTTCAATTGACCCTTGAGAAACATTGCTTGATAGGGTTAGGTCTATCTGTGTATACCTTACCCCATTCCCTGTCTTGAGACCCCATCTGTGTTGGCTTTGCTAACCCCACTGTGGTGCTGCACTGACATATCATATGCTTGCAACACTAGGCTCCATCTTAGCAACTTGGTATTTTGCTGGATGGATCAGTGTGACCATGTTAGGGGATTGTGATCTGTAACTACAGTGAATTTTCTTCCATACAGATAAGGCCGAAGTTTCTGCAATGCCCACACTATGGCTAGACATTCCTTTTCTACAGCTGCATAGCATTCCTCCATGGGTTGAAGTGTATGATGGAGATAAACCACTGGGTGCTCTTTTCCCTCTGAAGAAATCTGGCTAAGTACAGCTCCCACCCAATGAATTGAAGCATCCACCTGCACAACAAATTATTTGCTGTAATCTGAACTGGCTATCAAAGGGGGTCCTCCCAAAGCTTCTTTAAGCTTCTGGAATGCCTGCTCACATGCTGTGGTCCACATTACCTTATCTGGCCTGTTTTTCCTTGTCAGGTCTGTGAGGGGAGCAGCTATGGTACTATAACTGGGGATGAACTTTCTGCAGTACCCTGCTATCCCTGAATGCACTCATCTGCTTTTTCATAACAGGTGCAGGCCATGCCTGAATGGCTTCTACATTGGCAGGTTCTGGCCTGATCTTATCACTCCCTACTCTATGTCCCAGGTAGGAGACCTCTGCCATACCCGCCTGACATTTGCTCAGCTTAATGGTCAACCCTGCCCTCTGTAGTCTGCCCAGCACCTCCCTGCCATGTTGAAGGTGCTCTTGCCAGGAATGGCTGTAGATGACAATATCATGTAGGTAAGCAAGGACAAACCCTCCTGCTCCTGCTAGGATATGATCTACCAGCCTCTGGAAAGTCGCTGGGCCATTTTTCATCCCAAAGGGCATCTCTGTGAACTCATACAAGCCAAAAGGACTCATAAAGGCTGACCTCTCTTTAGCAATGGGAGTTAAGGGCACCTGCCTGTAACCCCTGGTGAGATCAATGGTGGTAAGATACTTAGCCCCACCCAGCTGCTCTAGGGCCTCATCTGTCCTAGGCATGGGATAAGTATCTGACTCTGTGTGACTATTTAATTTCCTATAGTCCACACAGAACCCTGTGCTGCCATCCTTCTTTGGCACCAGTACCACTGGGGAGGACCATGGACTGTTGGACTCTTGAATTACCCCTAGTTACCAACATCTTTTGTATCTCCTCCCTCAGAGTCTGTTTGACTCTCTCAGGCACCCTATAAGGGGCCTGCCTAATAGGCCTTTGAGGTCCTGTATCCACATGGTGCTGCACCAGGTGGGTGCACCCTGATTTCCCAGTGAACATGTCCACAAACTTCTGTAACACTGCTCAGATTTCTCAAACCTGGGTAGGAGATAGCTGCTGGGACATTGCTACCCCTTCCAATGAGGTGTCAGTCTGAGCCTTACTGAGGAGATCAGTCACCAGATCTTCCTCAGACTCATCTTGCAATCCACTACCAATACTCACCACAAGGGCCTACCTATCATGGTAAGGTTTCATCATGTTAACATGGTAACATTTCTACCCCTGTTTCCTGCCTAGCAGTTCCATCATGTAGTTAACATCACTTACCTTTCTTACCACCTTGTAAGGTCCCTCCCAAGCTGCTTCTAGCTTACTGTGGCTGACAGGAATGAGAACCATTACCTACTGCCCTACAGCATACTCTCTATCTTGAGCATTCCTGTCTTACCAGACCCTTTTCTGCTGTTGGGCTTCTGTCAGGTTCTCTTGGGCCAAGCCCATGAGTTCTCTGAGCATTGTTCTGTGGTTTAGGACATATATCACAACAGACTACTTGTGAGATTCACACTCGCCTTCCCACTCATCTCAAATTAAATCTAGAGGCCCACTCACCCTCTGCCCATACAGCAATGCAAATGGTGAAAACCCTGTGGATTTCTGGGGAACCTCTCTGTAAGCAAACAACAGATGGGGTAAATATTTGTCCCACTCCCTCTTACACTGGTCTCCAAATGCCTATAACATGGACTTGATTGTAGAGTTTAACCTCTCAACAAGACCATTAGTCTGGGGGTGGTAGGGGCGGTCTTCAGGTGCTTCACCCCACAGTACTTCCACAGACAAGCCAGCAGGTATGACATGAAATCGGCACCTCTGTCAGTCAGTATTGCTTTTCGGAAATCTACCATGCTGAAAATCTCTAACAAAGCATTTTCCACCTTTTCTGTCTCAATGGAGGACAAAGCCACTGCCTCAGGTTATCTTGTAGCATAATCTACTACCACTAGGATATACTTTTTCCCTGTGGAACTTTAGGTACTCAGAGGCCCCACAATATCCATATCTACACTCTGAAATGGCTCCTCAATCACAGGCAAAGGCATCACAGGAAATCTCACCTTGTCTCCTGCCTTGCCTAACTTTTGGCACTGCTCACAGGTCCTGCAGTACCCTGTTACATCTCTGGAAAGTCCAGGCCAATAGAAGTTCTGCATAACATGTCTCTTCATACATTTTATGCCCATATATCCTGCAAAGGGAATATCATGGGTTATGGCTAGAAGTGCCAAATGGTAGGCTGTAAGCACTACCAACTTCTGTATCCTCTCACCTTATAGCCCTCCCTCAGGGGTCCACTCTCTATACAGTAACCCTTTGTCCCAGTATACAGATTCCCCCTTCCCTTGAGAATCAAGTGCCTCCCTAGCTACCTGCCTCAGGCCTTGTAATGTAGGGTCTGACAGCTGAGCCTGTCTCAACTCTCTCTTTGTAACCTTTCTCAGCTCCCTTCCACAGGAAATCTGGCATCCTCTGACAGTGATGCCTCACTGTCAGCCTAGTACTACTACTCATCTCTGCCTTTGCAGTTACTCTGTCCAAGAGAACATCAGTACCCACAAGCAGCGGTGGCTCACCTTCAGTCTCACTGCTACAGAGTAACTCCCTCACTGAAGTAATCACCTCATTAGCCCTGGCTGCAAGTATGCGGTCTTTCTGGGTCTCCCCCAGGCTACAAGACCCACATGCTTGTCTCCTAGCTTGACTGCATGTAACTGCATAAGCACATGGTACTGCCACATCAAAATCCTTCCCTATCAGGACATCCGCAGGATGGTAGTTCAGTACCCCTGTTGTCTTGAGACAACGTACTATTGGCATTTTTTCTTTCACACTTACTGGCTCTCTCACCTTTTCTTCCCCACCTTGCCTCCATGGATATCTGTGTGCCACATGGCCCCACTGGTTGCATTCAAAACATTTAACCCTAGGTCCTGCACATGTACCTGGATTAGTGGCTTCCCCTGCTACTAGCAGATTCTGTTGGGGCAGTCTGGGCTGCACACCATGGGTTCCTTTAGACCCATGAGCAGTGCTGGGGGTCCCTTTCCTGTGCAGGGATGACCTGTTTGCTAAGTATAGGTCTCCCTTCTTCCCCAACTCATCTGAAGTAGCACATTGTCTATCAGCTAACCAGATCCTCATGTCCTCAGGCAAAGTGCTAAGGGCTTGTTCCTTCACCAAAAGGTCTGCCAGCCATTCAAAAGTGGTGACCTGACATCCACTCACCCATCTATGAAAAATAAGTGCTTAGTTCAGCAACATATTCACACATACTTTCATCTGCCTTGTGTCTATGCTCACAAAACTTTTCCCTATAAGTTTCAGGTGTTAGCTTAAAAAATTCTAACAGACATTTCTTAACAGAAGTATAATAAAAAAATTCACAATCAAAAAGTTTAGACAACACAGTTACAGCTTTACCATGGAGTAAGGGGGTCAACATCACACTGTTTACATACCCTCTCAAACAAATGAAGGAAACTATCACAATTATCCCCCTCTATAAACTGCGGAAGAAATTTACTGACCTTTTGTGCTTCTGGGATCCAGTTACTCCCTTCCCCATTACCGCCATGACTATGGTGAAGAGTCAGCATCTCCTTTTCATACTGCCTCACCTTTCCTTCTCCTCAGCTTCCAGATGCAGCAGTGTCTCATTCTCCTCTGCCTGTAGACATCTCAGTCTGTCTGCTGCTTCTGTTTCCAAATGCCTGGCCTCCAACTCAAGTCTCTTTAGCTCCAGATGGATTTTTATTTCTTCTGCAGAAAGGTTGAGTTGTCCATTCTCTGAGTGTTGTACATCTCCAAAGCCAGTCGGATCATCCTCCTGATTGCTGTTTTTTGATACAGCTGTGACCAAAGCTGCAATCATGTCTGCCTTAGTCAGGTTTCCATGCACCAGTCCCTTAGCCTGGCACATCTCAGCCAACTGGCTCCTTATCAACTTGCCATACTCCTCTGCTGACATGCTTGCCTTCTTTCCCTGATTAACTAAGCTAGCAAAAGAAATAAAACAATTGTGATCTGAACTCTGAATATTCACTGCATTGCTGATTTAGAGTACAAAAACACCTTCATTGTTCACTGTAGACAAGCTACAGGTATTCACTATCCACACCAATACAAGCCAATTGCCAGCCAATTAATATGTGGTGTGGATATCCCAGGATTGCCAACCAATTAATATGTGATGTCCATGCATTGACCCAGTAATCAAGGAGCCTCAACCATCACCACTAACACCAGTAGGGGGCGTCCAGATTGGGAAGGATAACAAGTACACACACAGTAAAGTACAATTTCGCTTAAGAGCACACCGAGATCACAGTCAGTCTGGGGTTGGTTTCTCCCTTTCTCTCCAGATCCCCAGTAAGACTGGCACAGCTATAGGGTACGGATCTCAGTCGAGTAGTTAATCCAAAACCTCCAGTGCCTTCTCTGTCCAACCAGTGCTTTATGTCCCTGCCCAAGTGGCAGACACACACACACACACACACACACACACACACACACACACACACACACACACACACACACACACACACACTTTGAAATTTGGTTTATATACAAACACACAGACACTCCTGGGAAAGGCTGGAACACGTTCTCCAGCTATACCCTCTCCTGCCAGGCTATAAGGTAGCAATCACTGCCACCAACTACTCTTATCAGCTACTAAAAAGGCCCTTACCAAAGGGTGTCCAATTATTACTGTGCATTATTATTATTATTATCCAATTAGTAAGTGTGACAAACAGCAAGGCTTATTTGGAGTGGCTTTGTGCAGTATCACTATATACATGCAATGTACTCTAGAGCTTAAATTATCTCTACACAAAACAGCCACTGTTAACAGGTTTAAAACTATTTAATAATAACTAATAAAAACACAAGACAAATCTCCTCAATTCATCACAGTGCTAATCAAGAGTTGAGAAATCACAGGAAAATGCTGAAACTAATACTGTAGAATAGTCTGACAGAAATATAGAAAACAGCTAGATTAACTCTGACTAAATTCCTATCTAACTAAGAGCAATCACAGATCTAAATAAACTTACATATAGAGCAAAGGCAGAGTACTGGTGAGTGATGTTCTTCAGACAAAATCCAAAATGCTCTTATTCTCTCTCTCTCTCTCTCTGAGAAAGTCTTAAAAATAATACATCATTGCTGATTCATTTTACATTACATCATTCTTCTCTGGTTCCCAGGCTAACAGAAACTCAGAGTTTTAACATTTATTTGATCTTGCACCTGGCCATGAAATTACACCAATAAAAGACATTATATATGTAAAATCTAGCAATTAACTCTGGTCTCAAAACAAAAGAAGGAATTCCTCAGTCCAGACATTATGTCTCCAAGCTTTGAGATCAAACAGTCATACAATGCTTGACTTTTCACCTTTCTTCCAGCAGAGTGCATTGTGGTTACAATTTTAAAGTTCAACATTTAACACAATTTTCTTACAATTAAGAGGACAAGCTTGTGGATTATATTCATATTTACAATGACATAGAATTATCTACAAAATTCTATCTAGCTAGGTTAGCAGCCTTCACATATCTTGACAGCTTGTACTACATTTAAAGTGATTTTGCTACTGTTTTAACTGATTTTCTAAAAAAAAGTTCTAAGCTTGTTTCCCACCTTTCCTGTAACTAGTCTAGTCCAGATACATAGCTACTGTATCCAGGACTGTTTTGTGAGTTTTTGAGCCCCCCAGACCTTTCTGTGTTGGAGGAAAGCCTTCTTGCTTATTGGTGGGAGTGGTAAGCACTAGGTAGCCTATCTACCACAAGAGGAGTGGTTTCTGGCCCAGAAATTGTAGTTTATTGGCAATTTCGGCAGTTTTTCCATTCCTTTCAATTTTCTGGTTTAAAAGCCCATGTTTACATGGTTTTTCACTTGTTTAAGCTCCCCAGATCGAGTTGTTGCATCCTGCAGACTACAACAGCAACAGGAAGGAGAAAGAGATACTTTAAGTGCCTCCATTTTGATTTTTTCATAATATTCTGCTGTCTGCACTTGTTTTTTGTCATTTTTAATTTACCTGCATTTATTTAAACTGTATTTGCCTTAATATTGCTACACACTCAAGTATGCTAGCCTGTACTGCATTTAAAGTGTTTTTGCTATTGTTCTAACTGCTTTTATGCAAAAAAAAAAAAAAAAAAAAAAACAAACAAAAAAGTTCTAAGCTTTTTTCCCACCTTTCCTCTAACTAGTTTAGTCCAGATACAGATATGCTGTATCCAGGACTGTTTTGTAAGTTTCTGAGCCCCCCAGAACTTTCTGTGCTGGAGGGAAGCCTTCTAGCTTATCAACGGGAGTGCTAAGCACTAGGTAGCCTATCTGCTACAAGAGGAGTGGTTTCTGGTCCAGAAATTGTAGTTTATTGTCCATTTGGGCATTTTTTTCCCTTCCTTTCAAATTTCTGATTTAAAAGCCTGTGTTTGTGCACTATGCAGTGGTGTTCAGCTGAGGTAAACTATTATCAGTGCCAGAAAGTTGCTCTTTAGTTTTCCCCTTAGAGTGTGCTTGTTCTTTTACTTATTGCACTTCAATTAGCTTTATCGGCTAGCACAGGCTTTTGGAGCATTAGTGCTACCAGCACTAGCTGTTCCTATGCAGTAACATCACCAGTACCTATTAGTTATGACCACCCCTCCTGGTATGATAGTAGGGCAATTTCCTATGCTTTCTCCTGCTAATTTGGTGCACTTGGGCATTCTGAGACAGTGTGGCAACTGTCTAATGTACACAGACAGCCCTCTCATTTTACCTCCCAACATTCATACCTGTGAGAGATATGCTTATATCACCAAACTGGAAGCAGTGCATGCTCCAACAAAGACTGGACTAGCTGGTCAAGAGGAGAAGGTCAACACCTGCAACTCACTACATAGAACACACAGCCCTCCAAAACACCAACCATCACAACCCACACATAGAAACACAAACCATACACCTGCTTTCCCAGAGGACCTCAATAAAAATTTACCCAAACAGAGACCCCCTAGACAGAAACACACTCGACCACCACAACACAACACCAACCCCAGAACACATAGCTCACCACCACAGTGTGCCCCTCAACCCAATCCCTTAAGGAAAAACACTTTGCCCAATATGCTAATCATATCAGACTCAATTTTGAGGCGCACTGATGTTCCACTCACTAGGTTGAACAAGGAGAAGGTGACAGTTAGTTGTCTATCAGGTGCCAGGATCTGCCACATAACACATGCACTCAGGTTGTTCCACAAGTACAAATATGACTCAGTCATTGTCCATCTGGGTGTGAATGACCTGAGATGTACCTCCCTGGACTACAAGAAAAGATATGCGGTGGAACTCTCAGATTATGTGGCCCAGGCAGGTATGACCCTAGCCCTGAGCAGTATTCTACCATTTCCTAGAATGATACCACAGTATGAGCAGAAAATGATTGATTTCTACAATTGGCTAAGTTTCTGGTGTCATTCTAAGGGGATCCAATATCTGTCTGCCTGTGACAACATGATCGGCAGACCTCAATGTTTGCCAGAGACAGCCTGCGTCTGTCACTCCTGGGATTCTGGTTACTGGCTAAGGCTCTTGCCACCCCTATAGGGCCTTTTTTAAACAGTGTTCCAAACACCACAATTCCACTGTAACAGCTGCAAACAAATACAATCTGAGGGTCATGCTGCTCAATACTAGAAGTCTAAATCTCAAGATGCACTCGCTCAAAGCTCTCCTCAAAATGGATAATGCTGACATCTATGCTGTAATGGAGACCTGGTTTAAAAAGGCAGAAAGCACCCCTGCGCTCCCAGGCTACAACTCATTCCATACCTTTCTGCCCCAGAATATGGCCGCAAGCTCCAAAGGTGGTGGTGTCACCATATTCTTAAAGGATACACACACCTCTAGACTGGTAGCCCAGCACAATGCATCTGAGATACTACAGGTACAACTAACACTGGGTAAGACAGCAATACAAGTCACAGCCTGCTACAGTACCCCAAACATGTCCCTAGACTCTCACTCTAAGTTCTTAAGCACCCTGGAATCTATCAAGGTCCAACCCAATACTCTCATACTAGGTGACTTCAACTACCCTTCCATCAACTGGGAAAACTATTCAAGTACCAATGTACAGGCCCAATGCTTTCTGGAATTTATCATTTCCAATGCCCTGAACCAGCTCATTCTGACCCCCACTAGAGGAAGCAACATCCTTGACCTGGTTATCACCAACATGGGAGACCATTGCTCCACACCTATAGTCAATTCCTCCCTGGTTAAATATGACCACAAACTGATCACCATGGAAATCTCCATCTCACCTACACCCCCTACTAAGGAGACCACCCTGAGAAACTTCTCTAAAGTCAACTTTGGGCTCCTAAAAACAGAGATGGTTAACTTTTCAGCACCCATGCCAATGGAAAATAGCTGCATGACTGCTGAATCATACACCAATGCACTGTACAAGCAAGTACACCAATGCATGGACCATGCCATACCAAATAGAACTAAGATGCTCTCCTCCAAAAAAAGGAAGCCAATCTGGTGGTCCCCAGCCATAAGTAAACTCTACAACAGAAGGAAGTAACTGTTGCAGAAAAAAATTAGTCACAAGACTGGAAAGTCTCCCTTATCAGTCTCTACAGAAAGCTGAGATCCATTATCAAATCCTCTAAAGCAGCTATGAATACAGAAGTGCGGCTGACACCAAAAAACAACCAAAAAACCTTCTACAGCTATATCAAAAACCTCAAAGGCAATACCCAGATTTGCTCTGAGTTATTGCACAATGGCACCTCCTATACTGAGCCAACAGATATAGCCAACATACTGGCTGACAGATTCAGTGCCAACTTTACCCCACTCTCCCCCTAAAGGGCCCTATCACAATACCAGAAGAGAGAAGAGGTACCCACCATTTCTGTGGTACAGGTAAAAGCTGCATTGTCCAAAGCCAAGAATACAGCATCCATGGGACCTGATAATATACATGGCTGCATCCTACATGAGCTACAAAATGAACTGGCACCACATCTGTGTGCCCTGTTCAGTCACAGCCTTACCTCAGGCTATGTCCCTAATGAATGGCACACTGCTACAGTCATCCCATTTCATAAAAGGGGAACAACTACAGACCCTGGGAACTATCACCCCATTAGCCTGATGAGTCTGGTATGCAAAGCTATGGAGCGCATCATCGTGGTCCTGCTTAACAAAGATATAGGCAATCTCCAAACTCTTGACCCCACACAGTTTGGTTTTGTCAAGAGGAGATCCTGCCTGCTGAACCTGACTGACTTCTTTAAGACAGTCACCAAGGCTGTGGATGAGGTAAGGCAATGCATACAGCCTACCTTGACCTGGCCAAGGCCTTTGATACCATTCCTCACTCAGGTATCATTGATAAACTCACCAAACTAAGCATCAATCCATACATCACTAGGTGGGTTGCAAATTGGCTCACAGACAGGACCCAAAGAGTGTTAGTTGCAGATTCCAAGTCAGACTGTCGACCAGTCATGAGTGGAGTTCCACAGGGCTCAGTCCTGGGCCCTCTCCTGTATGGCATCTTCTTCTCAGAAGTGCAGGCCAACACAGAAGGACTTTGGCTGACAAAGTTCACTGATGACTGCAAGTTAGGAGACATTATCATCTCCACAACTGATGCAGACATCCTACAAAAGGGTCTCTCTGAGACCAATGACTGGTGTTGGAACCATGGCCTGAAGCTTAACGCCAAAAATGTGTTATTATCCCCTTTGGAAAAACACTCAGTTCCCACATATTACCACATTGATGGGAGCCCACTGAACAATGAAGAGATCTGGGCACCCAGCTCAACAGCCACCTCACCTTTGACCACCACATTGCCACTGTGGTCAGAAAGTCCTTCTATGTGGCACATCTTATAACCAAAGGTTTCAAATCCAGGAAGAAAGAGGTCATCATCCCTCTCTAATCATCCCTCATTACACCAATCATCGAATATAACGCCCCGTTTGGCATGTACCTGTCCAGACACCTACAACAGCTGGAGAGGTCACAAAAGTACCTCATAAAAAGGATCCTAGGCCTTAAACATGTGCCCTACATGGAGAGACTCAAAACACTTCAGCTGTTCTCAGTCTCTTATCGTCTACTTCGAGGTGCTCTCTGCTTGACTTACAAAGCCATGTCTGACTCAGTCCTACTTGAAATGCTACACCTAAAGAAATCCCAATCCCCCCATGCCACATGCTCCAGAGATCACAACCTCATTACCACAATTAACAGAACATGCTGGAAGGACAGGTTCATCTTCCAATGACTGTCCATACTTTGGAATAAGCTTCTCATTCATGTCAAGCAGAACACTTTGCTAGCCCTCTTCAACAGAAATCTTGACGAGTGGATGGATAACAGAAAGTTCACTCCAGGGATCATTCCAGTTGCCCTTTTGGATAGGGGACACTGTGAACTAACATCAGGTGGCACTGTGCCTGGACATTTTTTTTTGGCTAGGCTTGTAAAGGCTCTAGGGCCATTAGCTTAGTACACACGTATGAACCTATGAACTTAACAACACATTCCTTAATATACTAAATGAACAATCCCCCTTTAGATCAAAATGAATCAAATCCAGCCTTGCCCTGTGGTTCAGAAGAAAATCTAGGCAACTCATGCTAAACAGAGGTAAATCTTGAACAACATGGTCCACTCAGGAGACATCGCAAAAATTGGCATTATTCAGACAGTTTAGCAACTTTTCTAAATAAAAAAATCAGATCAGACAAAACTAAATACTTTTCCAAGTTCCAAGACAAATACCAAGAGAAGCCTAAGCTTTTCTGGAATGCAATTAAAGACTATTACACCCAGGTCAAACAACAAATCATTCACCAAATGACATCAATAACTGTCTATAGCTAACTAATTCAATACACATTTCATGCACTCTGTCCTCTCCCTACTTCACCCACCAGCCTCACTATCCCAAATAGTACTAATCACCACCAAAATCCTTTCTCACTCCAACCAGTATCTACCTATTTTATAAAAAAACACCTCCTAAAACTAAAAAGTCCCCCACCAGCTGCTGACAAAATGCTATCAGATTATCTCAGAGTCACTGCAGATGCTATAGCATATCTTGTATCTATACTCATAAATTGATTTCAGAAAGCTACATCCCTGCTAACTGGAAAAAATCCCACATCATACCTTCACATAGATGGGAACATCCACCAACTTCTCCAGTTACAGACCTATAAACATTCTACCTCCACTCTCCAAAATATGAGAAAAATGAGTTCTTTCCCAATTCTGTTCCCATCTTCACAATAACAATCTCCTCTCCAATACTCACCCCAGGATTCATCAATGGCGATTTTCCATGCAGGAACAGTGTAACCGCTCCGCCATGGAAAAATGGCCACTGAGCGATCCAGATACATGCCGTTTTGATGTGCACGAGTGGCCCTACACTGTTCCAGCACAGAAAGCCATGCTGGATGCTAATCAGGTTATTTGCTGGTGAAAACATGCAAATGAGCTGATCTAGTGATCCAGGAAGTCTGCAAGTCTACGTGCTAGAACAGTATAAGGTGCAGAAATGTATTCGTTTGCTAACTGAATACATTTCTGCAAATTACACAATGAAGGCATGTCAGCACTCAATAAAGCATGTATTAGGGCAGTTATGCATGCCAATGGCCAAATTTATGGCCATTGGCATGCAAAACCACTTCAAAGAAAAAAAATATAAAGTTTTATTTTTGATGGCTGATCTCAGCCATTGAGTGCATGGGTAGCGGTACCTTAGTGGGGGGGGGTGGGGGGGTAATGTAAAAAGAAGGGTGAAAACATGAAAAGTAGGGAATTCTGCATTTTGCCATTATAGGCAATGGCATGCAGAAAGTAAGAAATGTCCGGGAACAGTGGTTATTAAGGGGGAAGACTCGTGTGTAGTGCAGTAACTAGGGCTGAAGGCAGTGGGGAATGTTAATAAGCGAACTGATGCTGAATCACAAATTTCTTCTATATTTCAGACTGCACCTAACCGTGTAAGTGCTCTAACATGATTGCGTAGGCAGGAGAAGCAAGCAACATGAAAAGGGGGTGTGTCATGCTTGCTGTAAGCACATTGGAGCTCTGTTGGCTGGTGTCTGCTTAGCTAAGCACTGCTAAGTGAGGGGGTGTGTCTGAGGCTGTTTACTCTTATTCCATGAACTGAGGAGCATGTTCATGGGCAGGGGAGGGCCATTTCTTGCTGTTTACACTAGCTAAATGGGTCTGGGAAGCGCACCAGAGTTTAAACAGGAAGGACATAGGAAAACTAAAAGGAAATAGCAGAACAAGGGAAATGCAGTACAAACAGCAATATGGGATACTTCAACACACAATGGGCTATTGAAAACACTCATTAATACAGCTGGCAGGTGGCTGCATAGCTGAAAATGTGAGATGTTAAAAAAATAATAAAGGGCAACAGCACAATAAAGGAGAAATGAAGCAGAAGTCACTAATATGGGAATATTGCAACTCACTATGGATTAGGAAAAGCACACAATAATACAACTGGCAGGTGGCTGCATAGCTGAAAATGGGAGGAGATGTAAAAAAATTAAAGGGCAACAGCACAATAAAGGAGAAATATAAAGCAGAAATCAGTACTATGGGACCCTTGCAACCTACAACGGGCAGGCAAAACACATAATAATACAGCTGGCAGGTGACTGCAGAGCTGAAAGTGGGAGGAGATGTAAGTAAAAAATAATTAAAAAAAGGCAACAGCAGAATAAAGGCAATCATGCAAAAATTACCAGTAATGCTTGTAACATTCACAGTGGACAAATCAAAGCCATGAGCAATATAGGTGGCAGCTAGAATGTATCATAGTCAGCCAATCATGCAGGAAGCATCTGTAGCACCACAGTATAAAGTATGGAAACACCTTACAGTCTAGTTTGTCCCACAAACTCTGCACCATTGGTGTATACATGTGGGGCAATGTTAACTGGAAAAATGTTAGGGGCTGCCATTGCTTTGATCCATCAGTATGTGTTAGAGGCTGAGGGCAGAGAGGAGGATAATGCTGACAACCTCCACAGACCCAGGAGGAGGAGAAGAGTGTTTAGACCCAGGTAACCTACCAGGGGTTACATGACCTGAAGATAGTAGAATGGTAGAGGGTGGACAGGGACATATTTCAGCAAATTGTGGAGCTGTGCTGGCCTCGCCTCACATCCAGAATGAACAGAGGGGAACCCATCCCAGTGGATACTAAGGTATGCGTAGCCTTAAGAATACTAGCTACAGGTACTGTCCAAAGACTTACTGGGGAAAATCATGGGGGTGTCACAGCCATCTGCATCCAGAGTACTCCATCATTTCCTGGATGCCATGCTACCAATTGCCAGTGACCACATATACTTCCCCAACACCCATGACTAATTGATCAGCAATATGCACCTATTCCATCATGTAGCTGAATACCCAGAGATACTGGGTGCCATAGACTGCACACACATCCACATCAAAACACCACATGGTGAGGAGGGTAGGGTCTACATAAACCGCAAGGGCTTCCCCTGCATCAACTACCAGGTTGTGTGCAATGCCCAGGGCATTATCATGAATGTGTGTGCTGGCAGCCCTGGAAGCTATCACGACTCCCACATCTGGCATTCCTCACAGCTGTATCAGGGATTTGCTTGGGAAACATCCCATATGGCCATCTGATTGGGATGCTGGCTATTCACTGGAGCCATGGATGATGATACCCATCAGAAATGCACACACACCCATACAATAATGCCATAATGAGGCACACACACAAACCAGGATAAATATAGAGCATGTGTTTGGGATGCTCAAGTCATGGTTCTGCTGTCTGGACATATCTGGTGAAGCCTTGCAGTACTCTCCACTCACATGTGCACACATGTTCATAGTATGTGCCATGCCACACAATATGATCCTGCAAAAACAGCTGCAGCAGGAACAGGATGGGGAAGGGCCACACAGCCCCCTACCATTGCCATGGTTCCCACAGGCACAGAGGGACTCAGATGAGGAGCCCCCTGAGCCAGCCCCTGTAGGCAGATGGAGGCATGCCCAGTATGGCCTGGCTATGGCAAAGAAGCAATGCATAGCACACACACTTTGACACTGTAGGTACCCAGGGACTGACACCTTTCTTGATTCGCACACACAGTAAAAAGGGATGATACACACATCACACTACCTGTAACTTACCATGTATAGGCAGGGCACTGTGTGCATCCAACATATGCAGCCCTCAAGCTCCATACACACAATTGTCACAGGCACAAGGTAATTCAGTTACCTTAATAGTAAATGCATGTAGCAGTATGTTCTGCTAGCATATGTATGGTATTTTTGCATGTATGCATGCAAGGGAATGGGGTGGACTACCGGGATAGCAGCAGACAGCTGACAGCTATGTGGGACACCAGGAAATGTCTGCCCAATACTGGCCTCCCAACACTATGCAGTAGTACCCAAGGTGGCAAATCCCACTGCAGTATATTTGTGGGGCCAATTAACTGGGGGGTTATAGCTCACAGCCATGGATGTCAGTGTGGGGTCCCATACCCACCCCTCAGACCCACACAGCAAGTCAGCTGTAGAAAACCAGAGAGAAATGTCTGGAAAAGCTCCACAAATGGCAGCAATGTTGAATCACCCCCCTACAAACCCACACAGTCATAGCAGAGCAAGTCTCACAGTTGCATTAAGGCTCTGAAGGGTAGCAAGTCTGACATGCAAATGTATGCCATAACAATCTCACCTGTGCTCCTCACTGATATGCCTATAGTCCTCAAGATAGGGTACAATAGTATGGCAAATGGAATCAAAATGTAAAGCAAATATCAGCACAGTCTCTGTAAATGTCTACAGTTGACAGGTGTGCCCCCCATATACCCATAGAAATGCAGTAACATGTATGTTTGCATTGAAATAGAAGCAGAACACAGATTGGTAATGCTGTCCCAATACACATGAAAACATGTTGCATGTGATCAATATGAAGGAGTCAGTGAGATATGTCCATGTGTGGCCAATGCTATCAGAATCTGGCCAGCATGTTCTCCTGGCTGCCATCTTGTACTGCCCTAGGTACAGGCTGTCTGTCACAAGGCCATGTGCAGATAACTGCAGTGCCAGTGATTATGCATGTCAGTGACACGTATAGCTCTGCCACTAATATACCTGAAATTCACAGTGCTATGTGGAATATACTACACACATAATGGATGTCTTGAGGGATGTCTAGCCGAGGTGCTAGGGCTTTTGTGAATAATCATGCTTCTTGGTACTGTTGCCAGTGGTCAGTGTCAATATGGATTTTCCTTGTTTTATGTCTGCTTTTGTATATAATGGACATTCCTGCACAGTACAATGCAGTCTGTACCCGCATCCATAACACAAAACCTCTGACAGCAACATGTCTAAACAAGGCCAGAAGTAAATGTGGAACAAAGGCACAATGATAGGCATGTGTGGTAAATATTGCCCTGACATACTGACAAAGTTGGTAGGTAGAGTGAGGAGTTTTCAGTAGCGGGAATTGTCTGAAGGTTATGTGGGTTGACACAGTGTCAATATTTTGTAACATCACTCTTCAATTATACTGAAATAACTTGCCATAAAAACACATATTTATGCAGACTGTACTAAACCTCTAGCCAAACTCCTGGAAAATCTACCAAAAAAAATGTACAGCAGACAGGTATGGCCACACCAGGATATCACATCTCAGGTTACACGGATACCACAGAAGCAGAAGATCTCCAGCCAGTATATCAACAAGTTGTTGGACTACCACTCAACTGACTGTAGCCACACCTCCCAACTGGCCTTGTTTGGCAAGAATGTACATAGCTGCCATTATAATATCAGTCTATGCATCATACGACTAGTATTCCTATGGTAAAGCACTGTGATGATTTGAGGATGTCTGACACTAGGTAATGACACAATAAATTGCACTGTCAAACTATAGATATGTCAGAAAATGTCTGCCAAAACAAGCCATTACCCCGATGAAAGTCCTCTGTACTTCTGAGAGGTATGTCTGTAGCACACAAAACTCTGGACCGGAGTACACTTTTCTCTGGAATGGAGTCCCACTCTAACTATACAAGGTCACACTGGGCATGCTCCTACACTTAGAGAAGCACAGGACATGTTGGAACCTACATTGGTCTATATCATTATATTGTGTAGATATATCTGTGCATACAGACAGTAATGTACACCTTAAATGTCCCTACACACACACACATCAGACAGGATTACCCCCAGCTAGTTGTAGGTGGCCCATATGTGATTTATCTGCATCTGTGTGTGACACACATGAAGACATATATGGCCAACAGGTAAATAAATATGTCAAGCATACACACGCATAGATGTGGGGAAGTGAGAGACAGACAGTGATAGACAGAGAGGCACAGGGGGGCAGACACACCAGCATGTGTAACACACATGGGTACCCTGGATGCCATACAGTGATGTCCTGTTGTGGACAGTTGCATACTGTTTTTAAACAGTGGCACGTGCAAGCATAAAAGGTGAGCCCCATTGTGTAATAGTACTGAGGTTGGGGTGTTAATATCACATCACCTGCCTGTGTGTGTGTGTGTGTGTGTGTGTGTGTGTGTGTGTGTGTGTGTGTGTGTGTGTGTGTGTGTGTGCATCTCTGTAGGTCTAAGTATTAGCAGACTGTTTTCACTCAGTACACTTCACATTGCCCAACTGCACAAGATCTGCTGCTGTCATTCACCTTAGAGGTACCATTGGACACCTATTACTCCTATAAGCTCTGTAGCATGTGTGATAACTGCCTAACACTATATTACAAGTAACTAGATAGGTAGGAGTTCTAAACCCAATACTGGCAACTGTGTGTGTGACAGCTGTGTGTGCAAGACTGTGGGAGTTGTGTGTTTGTTTGTTCATTTGTAGGTGAAACAATTTTATGCCATTCCTACCCACACTACCCACTGCCCTATGTTTTCAGCCCAGATGATGTCATTCCCTTTATCAGCAATGTTTGCCAGCTATCAGCCCAGTAAGCTCCATAGTGCATGTGATCAATGCTTAACACTGTAGTAGAAATAACTAGCTAGGCAGAGGTTCTACTCTCATATCTGTCAAATGTGTGTGTATGCTTGTAGGCAGAAGTATTTTTCATATGTTTCCCACCCTACTTTATTAGTCCTGGTGATGTAATTCCCCATATCAGTACCTTTGGCCAGCACTCAGCTTTGTAAGCTCTTTAGCACATGCAATAACTGCATAACACTTTGGCACAAACAATTAGCTAGGTAGGGGTTTTACTCTCACATGTGGCAAATGTGTGTAAGTGCGTCTGTTTGTAGGACAATGTCTTTTGATACATTTAACACCCACTGCCCTACTTTATCAGTCCTGCTAATGTCATCCCTCTTATAGATTCATAAGTGTATACTAGACTAATGGCCCAGGAGCCATTAAAAGCCTAGCCCATAAAAGGGCTCTGCCATTGTGCCACCTGATGTTACCTCCCAGTGCCTGTATCAAGTACAGCCACTGCAGTGATCCTTTGGGTGAACTGTCTATTACCCATCCAGTCATCAAGACTTCTGTGAAACAGGGTCAGGTAGGTGCTCTGCATGACATGTAGGGGAATTGTATTCCAGGGTACGTGCAGTCTCTTGGTGAGGGACCTGCCCCACTAGAATGTTGTTTCGATTGTGGTAATGAGGTAGAAGTCTCTGCAATGTGTGGTGTGGAGGAAATTTGGATGTCTTCATATGTAACATTTCTAAAAGAGCTAGGTCAGACATGGCTTTGTAAGTCAAGCACAGATAGCCTCTAACTAGGTGACGTGACATAGAAAATAGCTGGAGTCTTCTGAGTCTGTCTGTGTAGGGCATGTGCTTAATGCCTACAAACCTCTTTGTGAGGTACATCTGTGGCCTCCCCAGCTGTTGCAGATGTCTAGTGAGGTACATGCTAAATGGGCCATAATACCTGGATGAGAGGTCTAATGAGTGAAGAGTAGACAGAAATGATTACCTTTGTCTTCCTGGATGAAAAACCCTTGGCAATGCGATGTGCCACACAGAAGGAATTCCTGAGCACAGTGGCAATGTGGTGGTTGAAGGATAAGTTGCTGTCAACCTGTGTCCCCACATCTCTTATAACACTTACAGTGTTCATTGGGCTCCAATTGATGAAGTACTTACTGGGGACTGAGTGTTTTACCAAAGGGGGTGATGATGCATTCTGTGATGTTAAGCTTCTGGGCATGGTTTCCACAATACTCATTGGTCTCAGTGAGGCTTTTCTGTAGGATATCTGCATCACTTGTGGAGTTCATGATGGCTTCCAGCTTGCAGTCCTCTGTGAACTTGGTCAACCAGAATTTCTCTGTGTTGGGTTGGACTTCTGAAAAGTAGATACTGGACAGGAAACTACCCAGTACTGATCCCTGTTGGACTCCACTCTTAACTTCTTGCCAGTCTGACTTGGAATTTGCCACTGTCACACTATGTGTTCTGTGAATTTACTTGCAATCCACCCACTGATATAGGGGTTGAGGCCTAGTTTGGTAGGTTTATCAACAATTCCTGTCTGAGGAATGGTATCAAAAGCCTTGGCCAGATCGAGGTAGGCTGTATGCAATGCCATACCATCATACACAGCCCTGGTGACTCACTCAAAGAAGTCAAACAGGTTAAGCAGGCATGATCTCCCATTCACAAAGCCAAACTGTGTGGGGTCCAGAGTTAGGAGATTACCTATATCTTTGTCAATCAGGTCCTTGATGATGCAGTCGATACCTATACATAGTAGACTCATCAGGCTAATGGGCCAATAATCCCCAGGGTCTGTTGTTGCTACCCCTTTATGGAGCCGGATGACTGTAGCAGTGCACCATTTTGGAGTGACAAAGCCTGAAGTGAGGCTGTGACTGAATGGGGCACACAGATGTGGTGCCAGCTCTCTTTGTACATCATGTAGAACACAGTCACAGATATGTTTGGGTCCAATGGAAGCTGTATTCTTTCCTGTGAACAATGCAAGTCTAACCTGGGAACCTGGACTGCAGTAATGGTGGGTTCCTGGCATTCATCTGTCAATGTGATTGTTCCCTTAGGGGGGTGAGGAATAAAGTTGGCACTGAATGGGTTGGCAAGACTGTTGCCAATAGCTGTTGGCTCAGGATAGGAGTTAGCATTGTGCAGGAACTCACAGCACTTGTGGGTATTGCTGTGGATGTTGTTGGTATAACTATCAATGGCTTTTGTAATTGTTGTCAGTGTCTGCTGCAATTCTGCCTTCATAGATGGCTGTAGATAATTCCATGAGGGATCTCAAGTTGTAGTTGACACTAATAAGGGGGTTTACCAGTCTTGTGACACCACCTTTTTCTGCAACAGTGTTTTCCTTCTGTTGTACACTTTAGTAATGGCAGGGAACCATCACATTAGCTTCCAGTATTTGGAGGACAGCGTCTTAGTTCTGTTGGTTAGGGCTAGTACCATGCATTCATGTACATGTTTGTACAGTACATTTGTGTATGAGGTGACAGTCATTCAACTATTTTCCATTAGCATGGGTGCAGTGAAGTCATCCACCCCTGTTTTTATGACTCCAAAGTCAGCTTTGGAGAGGTTTTTCAAGGTGGTTACCTTTGTGGTGGGTGTGGGTGAGATGTGGATTGCCATGGTGATTACATCATGTTTGGATCTGAACAGGTAGGGATTGACTACTGCTGTTGAGCAATGGCCCCATAAGTAAGTAATCAACACAGGTCAAGGTTATTGCATCCTCTACGCGGGGCCAGTATGAGTCAATCCAGGGCATTGAAACTGATGAATTTCAGGAAGCGTTGGGCCAGTCTATTGGTGCTTGACTACGTTTTCCAGTTGATGGAGGGGTAGTTGAGGTCTCCTACTATGTCAGTGTTGGGTTGGACCTTGATAGATGCCATGGTGTTGAGGAATGTGGATTGAGAGTCTAGGGATATGTATGTGGACCCATAGCAGGCTATGACCTGGATTGCACTATTACTCAAAGTCAGTTGTACCTGAAGTATCTCAGATGCATTACGCTGAGATACTAGTCTGAAGGTGTGCATATCTGTTATAAATATGGAGACACTCCCACCTGCAGAGCTGTGGTCCATGTTTTGGGGCTTACAGCTGTGGAATTAGTTACAGCCTGTTAGCGCAGGGCTGGTGTCTGCTGCTGTAAACCAGCCCTCTGTTACAGCACAACTGTCAATGTTCTCCAGTTTGAGGAGTGCTTTGAGTGACTGCATCTTGAGAGTTAGATGTCTACTGTTGAGCAGCATGACCCTCAGATTGCATTCATGTCCAGCTGTTACAGTGGTAATGTGATTTGGAACACTGCCTAAAAAGGCACTATAGGGGTGGCAAGAGACTTACCCAGTACCTGGAAACCCAGGGGTGACAGATGCAGGCCATCCATGGCAAGGCATTGAGGTCTGTCAATCATGTTACCATAAGCAGAGAGAGAGAGACTGGATCCCCTGAAAATGACAAACAACACATAAGCCAGTGTTGAAGTCAATCATTTGTTGAGAGTACTGCAGCATCATTCTGGGTGACAGTAGTATACTGCTAAGGGCTACTGTCATACCTGCCTGGACCACATTATCTGAGAGCTCAACCATGTCTCTTTTCATGTAGTTCATGGAGGTGCATCTCAGGTCATTCACACCCACATGGATGATGACAGAGTGATACTTGTAGTTGTTGTGGAGTGACCTGACTGGGCATGTCATGTGTTGGATGCTGGCATGTGATAGACAGCTGGCTGTTACCTTCTCCATATTCAATCTAGTAAGTTGGACATCTGTGTGCCTCAGTATTGAATCATACATGATTACTGTATTGGGCAAGGTGGTTAACCTTACAGACTTAGGTTGAGGGGCACAGTGTGTAGGTGACATATGTCTCCTTTGGTGTGTGCCATGATGTGGTGGCCAAGTGGGTGTCTGTCTTGCTGGTCTGTGCTGATTGGGTAAATGTCCATTGAGTCCCTCTGTGAAGGTGGGTGTGTGGTTTATGAGTGTATATCAGGGCTGTGATAGTGGGTGTTCTGGCAAGCTATGTGTTCCACATGGTGTAGTTTAGGTGTTGACCTCATCCTCTTGACCAGCTAGTCCAGTCTTCGCTGGAGAGTGCATATTTCCACATTTGGTAATATAGGGCTACCTCTCACAAGTCTGAGTGTTTGGAGAGTAGAGGAGAGGGGTGTCTGTTTACATGAGGCAGTTGCAGCAGTGCCTCGGAATGGCCAAGTGCACCAGGTTAATGGATGAAAGCACAGAAAACTGTACTTCAATCATGCCAGAAGGGGTGGTCATGACTACTAAGTACTGTGGCTAATTCTGTGAAGAACGATTACTGATGATGGCTCCCAGGTGTGCTACAATTATTGATACAATAACCTGTTGGAAGTGCAAAGCTTTTTTTTGCTATTTGAAGTGCACGAGAGAAAGTACTAGAAATATCTAAGGGAAAAGCTGAAGGCAGACTTTCTGCCACCTGTAATACTTTACCTCTGCTGTGCAGTTAGCAACATCTTTAGCCAGTTGATAGCCAAGTAAGCTCTGATGCACATGCAGTAACTGTGTAACATTGTAGTACAAATAACTAGACAGGTATGAGTTCTAATCCCAATACTGGCAGGTGTGTGTGGTAACTGCATAACACTGTAGTACAAATAACTAAATAGGTAGGAGTGCTAATCCCAATACTGGCAAGTGTGTGCATGTGTGTGAATCAAATACTGTGTGTGTTATACCATTTTGAGTTGTATACCACCCTTTACACTTCCCCTCACCATAATTTACCAGTCCTGTTGATGATGTCATTCACCTTACAAGTACCTTTGGAGTAAGTGAACTTGTATAAGCTCTGTAGCATGTCTGATAACTGCCTAACACTATAGTAGAAATAACTAGATAGGTAGGAGTTCTAATCTCAGTACTGGCAAGTTTGTGTGTGTGTCTATAACAATCAAATAGTGTGTGTGCTATACCATTTTGAGTTATGTACCATCCTTTATACTTACCCTCACCCTAATTTACTAGTCATGTTGATGATGCCATTCACCTTACAAGTACCTGTGGACTAGGTGAACTTGTATAAGCTCTGTGACATGTCTGATAACTGTGTAACACTATAGTAGAAATAACGAGATAGGCAGGAGTGCGTATCTCAGTACTGGCATGTGTGTGTTTGTGTGTGTGTGTGTGTGTGTGTGTGTGTGTGTGTGTGTGTGTGTGTGTGTGTGTGTGTGTGTGTGTGTGTGTGTGTGTGTGTGTGTGTGTGTGTAAGAATCAAATAATGTGTGTGTTATACCATTTTGAGTTGTGTACCTCCCTTTACACTTCCCCTCACCCTAATTTACTAGTCCTGTTGATGTCATTCACCTTACAAGTACCTTTGGACTAGCTGACCTTGCATAAGCTCGGTGGTACATCTGATAACTGCATAATACTATAGTAGGTATAACTAGACAAGCAGGAGCTCTAATCTCAATACTGGCACGCATGTGTGTCTTCTTGGGTGAAGATCATATTCTGTTTGGCTGATACCATTTTGATTGGTGTACCATCCACACCTGTTTACCACCTCTCGATGACATTAGTTTATATAGCATCATAATGGCATCTGCCTCAAATACAGCATGTTAAGCCATTGTGCAGGCCATACCACTCCTCTGTACAGATGTCTATGGAATATCCAGATGTTTAGGTTCATAGGTGTGTACTAGTATAATGGACCTGGAGCCTTTACAAGCCTAGCCCATAGGAGTATGCTGGCATCATGCCACCCGACATTAGTTCCCAGTGCCTCTGTTGAGTAGAGCCACCAGAGTGATCCCTGGGGTGAGTTTTCTATGTCCCATCCATTCAGCAAGATTTCTCTTGAAGAGGGCCAGTGAGGTGCTCTGTTTGACATGTATGGGAAGTCTGTTCCATAGCATGGGTAGTCTCTGGGTTATGAACCTGTCCCTCCAGCATGTCCTGGTGATTGTAGTAATGAGGTTGAGGCATGTGGAGTGTGTGGTGCAGAGGGATTGGGATTTCTTTAGATGTAGCATTTCTAACAGAGCTGGGTCAGACATGACTTTGTAAGTCGAGCAAAAATTCCCTCTAAGTAGGCAATATGAGACACAGAATAGTTGGAGTTGTTTGAGTCTTTCCATATAGGACAACTGTTTAAGGCCTATGATCATCTTTGTGAGGTACTTCTGTGGCCTACCCAGTTGTTGCAGGTGTCTAGTGTGGTACATGCCAAATGGGGGAATTGTACTCGATGATTGGCCTAATTAAGGAAGAGTAGAGGGAGACAATGACCTCTTCCGTCCTGGATGCAAAACCCTTAGTAATGAGATGTGCCACATAGAAGAACTTTCTGACCACAGTGGCAATGTTGTGGTCAGAAGAGAGGTTGCTGTCAACCTGTGTTCTCAGATCTGTTATAATGCCTTCTGTGTTCAGTGGACTACCATCGATGTGGTAGTTTATGAGAACTGAGTTTTTTGCCAAGCAGGATGATGACACATTTTTTGGCATTGAGCTTAAGGCCATGGTTCTGACACCAGTTGTTGGTCTCAGTGAGGCCTTTCTGCAGGATGTCAAAATGACTTGGGGAGTTATTAATACCTCCCAACTTGCAATTGTGTAAGAATATTGTCAACCAGAGTCCCTTTGTGATGGCCTGGACATCAGAGAAGTAGATAAACAGAAGAGGACCCAGGACCAAACCCTGTGAGACTTCACTCATGACTGGTCGGCAGTCTGACTTGGAGTCGGATACATTCACACTGTGGGTTCTGTCTATGAGCCAGTTTGCAACCCACCTAGTGATAAAGTGGTTGATGCCTAGCTTAGTGGTTTCTCTATGATTCCTGCATGGGGAATGATATCAAAGGCCTTGGGCAGATTAAGGCAGGCTGTATGATCCACTTTGCTGTCATCCACAGCTCTGGTGACTTACTCAAAGAGGTTAACCAGGTTGAACAAGCATGATCTACCCTTCACAAAACCAAACAAAGCATGGGATCCACAGTTTGAAGATTCCCTATATCCTTGTTTATTAGGTCCATGTTGATGCATTCCATAGCATTGCATATCAGACTTGTCAGGCTACTTAGCAATAGTTCCCAGGGTCTGTAGTCACTCCTCATTTGTGGAGAAGGATGACTGTAAAAGTGCACAATTTGGTAGGGACAAAGCCTGAGGTGAGGCTGTGATTCAACAGGGCAAACAAGTGTAGTGCCAGTTCACTCTGTAGTTCATGTAGAACACAGCCAGGGATATTGTCAGGTCCTATAGAAGCTGTATTCTTGGCCTTGGAGAGTGCTGTTTTAACCTGTGCAGCAGTAATATGGGGTGCCTGGCAATCTACTGATATTGTGATTTGTCCTTTGTGGGGAGAGGGGTAAAGTTGGCACTGAATCTGTTGGCCAGTATACTGGCAATATCTGTTGGCTTAGCCTAGGAGGTACCATTGTGCAGCAGCTCAGAAACAATCTGGGTATTGCCATGGAGATTCATTATATAACTATAGATGGCCTTGTGGTTGTCTTTACTATCTGCTGCAATACTGTTTTCATAGCTAGCTGTAGAGGATTTGGTGAGGGATCTCAACCTTTTGTTGATGCTAAGGGAGCTTTTCCAGTCGTGGGACTCCACCTTATTCCACATCAGTTTCTTTTTTCTGTTGTAGAGTTTGTTTATGGCAGTGGACCACCAGATTGGCTTCCTTTTTGGAGCAGAGATCCTTGGTTCTATTGGGTATGGCAAGATCCATGCATTTGTGTATGTGCTTGTACAGTGCATTGATTTATGATTTGGCGGTCATGCAACTATTCTCCATTTGCATGGGTGCCGTGAAGTTAGACACCTCTGTTTTAGGAGCCCAAGGTTAGCTTTGGAGAAGGTTTTTATGCTGGTTACCTTTGCAGGGGGATGGGAGTGATGGGAATTTCCAAGGTGATTAGTTTGTGGTTGGATCTAAGCAGGGAGGAATTGACTAATGGTGTAGAGCAATGGTTGCCCATGTTAGTAATGACCAGGTCAGGGGTGTCGCTACCTCTAGTTGGGGTATGAACAAGCTGGTCCAGGGCATTGGGATTAATGAATTACATGAAACATTCGGTATGTGTATTGCTACATGAGTATTTTACCAGTTAATGGTGGGGTAGTCGAAGTCTCCCAGTATGTGAGTGTTAGGTTGGACCCTGATATTCTCCAAGGTGCTTAGGAACATGGAGTGTGGGGTCTTGAGACATGGTTGGGGACTTATAGCAGGCTACAACCTGAATCGCTGTCTTACCCAGTGTTAGATGCACATGAAGTAGCTCTGATGCATTATATTGGGCTACCAGTCTGGAGGTGTGTGCATCCTTTATGAATATGGAAACACCACTGCCTTTGGAGCTTTGGTCCAAGTTCTTGGGCCAAAAGGTATGGAATGAGTTATATCCTGGTAGTGCAGGGGTGCTTTCTGCTGCTTTGAACCAGGTCTCTGTTACAGCACAAATGTCGATGTTCTCCATTTTAAGGAATGCTTCGAGTGAGTGCATTTTGAGATTTATACTTCTAGCATTGAGCAGCATGACCCTCAGATTGTGTTTGTTTGTAGCTGTCATGGTGGTAAGTTGGTCTTTGAAACACAGCATATACAGGCACTATAGGGGTGGCAAGAGCCTTGGCTAGTATCCGGAAGCCCACGGTTGACAGATGCAGGCCATCTCTGGTAGGGCATCAAGGTCTGTCAATCATGTCATCCCAGGAAGACAGACACTGTATCCCCTTGGGATGACACCAGAAACTTAGCCAATTGTTGAAATCAATCATTTACAGCTTGTACTGGGGTATCATTCTGGGTGATGGTAGGATGCTGGCCAGGACTAGGGTCATACCCTCCTGGGTTATATAATCTGAGAGCTACTCCATGTCTCTTTTCATGTAGTCCAGAGAGGTATGTCTTAGGTAATTCACACCCACATGTACAATGAAAGAGTCATATTTGTACCTGTTGTTGAGGGACCTGAGTGCATGCATTATGTGGCAGATCCTGGCACCTGACAGGTAGCTGACTGTTACTTTCTCCTTATTCAACCTAGTGAGTGGGGCATCAGTGTGCCTCACTATCGAGTAACCTATGACTAGTGCTTTGGGCATGCTGTTTTCCCATAGTGACTTTGGTTGAGTGGTACACTGGTTAGGATAGTTATGTGTCTCTTGATTGGTGTTGTGTTGTGGTGGTTAAGTGTGTTTCTGCCTTGGAGGCCTCTGCTGTTTGGGTAGATTTGTAATGAATGCCAACATGAAGGTGAGTGTGTGGTTTGTGTTTTTATGTGAAGGCAGTGCTGGTGTGTGTTTTGGAAGGTAATGTGTTACATGTGGTGTGTGCAAATGTTGACCTTCTCCTCTTGACCAGCTATTCAAGTCTTGACTGGAGAGTCTGTGGCTACGAATTTGGATATATAAGTGCATCACTCAAACATCTCAGTGTTGGGAGGTAAGAGGAGAGGGTTGTCAGTGTACATGAGGCCGTTGCTACATTGGCTCAGGATGGCCAAGTTCACCAGGTTAATAGGAGAAACCACAAATAACTGACCTTTAGACATGCCTGGAGGGGTGGGCATTAATAATGAGTACTGGAGCTGTTTGCTTGTAGAACATTTAGTGCTGGTAGCACTTTTGTGTGCTACAATAATTGCTATAAGAAGACTGGTAAAGTGGTAGACTAATAAGCTAGTAAAACTGCATGAGAAGAGAGAACTAGCAGATCTAAGGGAACAATTTTGGCATCGCTCACATGCTTATAAACAGTCCTGGATACATCAAAGCTGTATCTGGACTGCACTAGTTACAGGAAAGGCAGGAAACAAGCTTAGACTTTTTTTGGCAAATTATATGTGGTCTGTGTCCCTTAACAATGCCCATGTATATGATATTGTTGTCAAATTGGCCACAGTGAGGGTAGTGACACTCACGTCAGCATCCTGCATCATACCCACCTGAAACATCATGCTGATACAACATCTGCTACACTATCACTTGTCCAGGCTTGTAGGAGCCCTACATGACTCCACAACCTATGTCTGGTGGGTTATTTCACCATCCATGGAGGCATTCAGAACATTTACGTAATGTAAGAAGTAGTGTGTTGTGTACCATGCACATGATATATGTGGGACACGGCATGTGTATGTAGTAGTACAGTACATAATTCTGGAAATGTAGGTTTACTAATCTGTGTATTGCCAATTGTGTTTATGCTACTGTGTGCACATCCCATGTGCCAGTCCTTACTGTGTGTATACAAAGAATATGCCATTGTATGTCCCTGTTACACCCGGTGGACTGAGGAATGCATAGCACAGAACTATTATATACAATATCATGCATGACCTCATCAGCTGCATCAGAGTTGATCGTATGGTAAAGAAATGGCAGGGCCAACAGGTGTTGACAGGTGAATCTGTTGCAGTTAATGTAATGGCTACGCTTGTGAGGGACCTGCTGACTGTACTGCAGTAACATGTTCTGTATGTATGAGCCTGTGGTAGTACACAACACTGAGCTGACATGTTTGAAGGCTACCTGTCTGTGACAAGGGGTATCTATGCAAGGTTGCACTGTCTGACAACAGTGTCCCTCACACACTGTTGCATGCATACACACCTGGTACATGTACATATAAAGCTGTACCTTGCCTATGCCATGGTCGGTGTATTCCTAGTCAGCCATACTCCCTCTTGGGAATGTCTGCAGGGCCACAGCCTGCAGACACACAGACACCTGGAAGACTAGCAGAATACAGCATATCAGACTGTATTCAGTCAGTGGTACTAACAGCAATAAGGCCTCCTTACAGCACCTTACATAGTATTACATAGCTAAACTATACTATATTCACCCTGTGCATCAGACCCATATTAACATGTCCCTGCATCGATGGTATGGATGACAGGGATGTGATATAGGTATCATCATATGCACAGGGTGTAGTATAGGTTTGTCAGAAGCCTAGGCTGGGCCATACAGTTGACATCATGTGTGTGTGTTTAGAGGGGTATCCAATAGATGGGCTGTGCAGAAATGATGTGTGTGTCTGGAGGTGACCTACCTGTGATACAGATGTGTGTATGTGTATGTATTCATACAGTCAAACCATGTGGCTAGCCTACACAGGGGTATGTTGGACAGCTGTGCACTGTACATGGCAGGGTGTCCAGGTCACTGTCTCTGGGCATGGACACAAGAAATGGTCCTGCCAGGGGTATCACTGGCACCACCAAGCTCAAGGCTAGATGCAGTACTCCCTCCTGATGGTGACTACTGTCTGCTGGATCAGTGCCCCTGAAAGGACTGGACAGGACCACACGGCCATGGCCTGCTCCGGTGTGATGTGGACAGTAACCCACCTTCGGTAGTGCTGGTGTCACTGCCACTAAGGGAATGTGAAGATGCACAGCCCCATAGACTCTTAGCTGTTGTTGGTTATGACCTACGTCCACGTGGCCAATGCCCATCTCCCACCACATGCTCTAACACAGACATGCCACAGTCAAGTATTGAGAATGTCTCACCCCACCTTCTATTCCTGACCTCAATATTTTTATGTGTGGCCTCAACAAGGTCATGTATGCCACCACATAAATCAGGGAGAGTTGCATCCACCATCCTGTGTATTTGTGTGTTGTGGCATTCACTATGTGCCTGTGCATCCATGACAGCCTGGAACATGCATCTATTGACTCCTTCTGTGGCACTTTCAACAGTGGCCCAATGAGCAGTGTTCCTCCTGCATGTTCCCCTGTCCATCCACCTGTGTGGGTCCTCACCTTCACTCTGTCTATGGCCAGTGTCTACACTCACACCTGCCAAGTCACCACACTAGTTTTTTCAATGCAACTACCTGTCAACTGTTCATCATCTGTGGTGACTGGTGATGGGGTATGTGTGGCCATTGTCACAGTGTATGGGGGTCGTGTGGACATGAGTGGGATGCCAACCAATGGCACAGACTCAGCCCCTGACAACCCCACCTGTACCTCACTATTCCTATCATCATTGTCAGAGTCTGCAGAGATAATGACATCAGTTTCCAAAAGGGGAGAATCCAAAACCAATCCCCACCTGTGAGGGGAAGACAACATATGTTCATTAATACCTGCACTTTGTCATTGGCTGGTACACACACACACACACACACACACACACACACACACACACACACACACACACACACACACACACACACACACCCTTACAGGTGAGGTGGCACAAATCTGTTACACAGACCACTCATTACCCAAATGGTGACATGCATGACACACAGCCCCTCAACATCATGCATTGCAGCCAGTTTTACTACATGTAACTAACAATATAGATCTCTGGGAAACATGATCAGTGTTAGTATGTGATGGCCATCCCCCAGCACAGACTGCACCCATGTCCACATCAATGCTGTTCAACTGTATAGCACAATGGCAAGTACTACAGAACATACCTCACAACTGTACATATCCTCACAGGATGTGTAGAAGTCTGGCTCATATGTTTGCTCTATTTCTCATAGCCCCTGTGTTTCTCTGATACATAAATGGGATGATATGAGAAGTGACATCACTGATTAATGACATACATGTGAGTGTCAGACCTCCAAACCAACAGTGAATGGTCACACAATACCTGTTACACCATCAACCTGCTAAGCTTACAGCAGATATGATAAGTGTACACAAACCCGTTAGCATGCCATGTTCTTGTAATATACAAGACGAGACAGCAATAATCCATCCAAATATGTTACCTACCTTTCATGCGACATATCACCTGTGCAATCCAATTGATAAACAGATACGTGTTACATGCAAAATATAATGACTGCAATATGTACAATATGGTGATTGTATAAATGTACACACCCTTAAAATGATACATTATTGATTCACCTTGTAAGCGGCTTACAGCATTCTCTCTTCCTGTGAAGGTGTCTATCAGCATGGCACATCCTAACTTGGCATTATTTGGCTGCTCTTCCATGCAAAGGTCACCCAACTCTGTCAGATTGCAAGGGCAGCTCATGAGCACAGCCCTCATCAGGTCACACTGGGGTTTTTCTATCTGGTGTAGGTCTAGGCTCTGACTGGGCCAATCCATAACCATGCGTATGTTCAGGTGGAGCCATTCTTAGGTAGCTTTGGATGTATGCTTCAGTTCTTTGTCATGTTGAAGGCTGACATACCTCCCAATCCTCAGTGTTCTTGTAGACACCTGATGGAGTTTGGGCAGATGTGGGTGTTATTTGGAAATGTTCATAATTCCCACCACTGTGACTATAGGCCCTGTTCTGGCTTTGGAATGGCATCCCCATAGCAGGTCACTGTCACCAGTGTGATTCACCATGGGGATGTTGGTCTTCAGGTTATGAGAGTTGTTGCTTGTCACCACACATACCTTTTGGTATTGTGGCAGTGAGGTCGATCTATAGTCTCAGCATAACACATTTTCACACTTGCCTTTTGGGAGATGTGATGTGCTGTATTGCAATTTGCATCCACCCCTGGATGTTCTTGTGTGGGGAAATGCTTCCATCTTCTGACCCTACCCCATAGGCCAGGCATATGCCGAATATGGGAGAGTGTTCTCACAGGTAGTACACAAAACCAGTAATAGCAAGAGGTTCCTGCAACTCCCTCGTCATTGCTGTATGTCCCCTGGCAACCTCTCTGACTAGGTCTTGACATGTGTTGTCATCATTTTTGGAGATGTCAGGTTCTTTTCAACAACACTGTTGTCCCATATATAGTCCACCTTTTGACAACTATCCCCACTGTGTTCCATGGTGTATGCAGTGCTGTGGTGATGTTGTTCTACCCTACTCTTGACTGATACCTTTCAAATATGACATTCCATTGCTGCTTTGTAAGCTGTCTGCAAGCCATGGCTGTTGCTGTTGAAGGCAACTGAGTACATGTCATGATTATCCCACTTGGACAGCAGACTGTCATCTGGTGTTATTCAGAGTACTTTTACTTGATGTCAGGTGTGTATCCAAGAAGACTGTATGCTGTCAGCAAATGGCAAGCTGCTGCAATAACATATTATTTGAAGGGTGTGCGCACATACATATCCAGCTTGTTGTGAGGGTTGTATACTCCATATTTGGTGGCCAACAGATTGGTTAGTTTTACAGGTGAGTTGTTCATGTCATAGGTCACATTACAGTTTGGGAAAGGTGTGGACGGACATATTGTGCTCTCAGTTTGTATATATATCACAAACACCTGGCATCTTAACAGAGGTGTGTACCCTGTTTATATCTACTATATGACAGTAATGTTTCACACATGTTTCTACCTTAGGCCATTTGTCCACCCATTTTGTTGGTCTCTGCCCAGAGGTCTTGCACTGGCAGGGCATGAGGTATGCTACAGTGATGTTACATTCTCATCAAATAGGCCCCTGTGGTGACCACTGTGATGCAATGCAGTTAACCCCACCAACACAAGTGAACATGCACATAAAGCAATATGGCTATGAGTGACAGTTGTGTGCATGGTACATTGCATGGCCTTAATATGCCTGGGGTATTGGCAAACCACAACAGAACAATTGCATACTCACCAGCTGCAGGCTGCCATCCCACATGCAGACTGGAGGGACCTAGGTTGTTGGGGGAGGGAAGTATTGTCAGCAGACCCACATGTTGCATTGGTATAGGATGGATGCAGCATGTCTGCACATTTACAGTACAACCCCCAATACTACACAATGTGCTGTCTTTCACCATAGATGTGCACATCTGGGCATTAGAAAACCCCATTCACAACTGCAATCTGACCTGACACATGCTCATAGATACTCTAGAATTACAAGTATGTCTGCTACACTAGTCTAGTAATCTACACTGGGGCCTTTCCTGCACACTCCTCGTCCATTGTCTGGGTCCCACCCACCTCCAGTATGTGGGGAGGGTCTGCATTCTGATGTTGTACTGGGATGGGTGCCCCAAGTACCCAAGAAGCTCCCCAGTGGGTGTCAGTGGGGCTGCAAGGCCAGGCCCACACCTGTAGCTGTATGGTCCATGGCTACTGCAGCAGCCCTTTGCCAGGCATGGAGTATGAGGTCACTTTCACAATGCCGGACCTACTCATATGTACATGCTTGCAGGCTGACATAATTTACTCTGGGGACAAGGTCATCCCACAGGCTGGTCCTCTCCTGCAGATATTGCTGGATCCAGCCAAACATTATGGCATGGTTCTGTAGTATGGCTTCTATGACTATATTTGTCTCTGCCGCTGAGAAAGTTGACCTTTGCTGATGCGACATTGCACCTAGAAGACATAAAAAGGGAGACACATCACAAGACCTCATACATTTGGCAACAGTATGTACAGAACCTGCACAACTACATTGAATAGCAGTAGCCACCACTCACAACCACACCGTACCGCTGTACTGTATCAGCACTGCATCTGCTTGCATTGCACTGCTGGTCCTGAAGTGTCATATTCCCTCCAATGAGGGCTAGTTAATTTCCTACTCCTGTATTCCTCATTCATGTCTGTGTCGAGGGATGACATTGGTCATTTTCCATGTGGATGGGGTGTGGATGGTGCCAAGACTTGGTGTGACTACATTGTGTAATGGAGCTGGAAGCTAATGATTGAGTTCATGTAGGATGCAGACAAGGATGTTATCAGGTGCCATGGATACTAATGTCTGTTGCCTTTCAGTAGGCAATATGTACCTGCTCACTGGTGATGAGGGGAGGGGTGTGGGTGCTGTGCATATCCAGCTATAGTGTTGCTGAGCCAGGGGGTGATGTTTGCCCTAAACCTATCTGGAGCAGGATGCCTATAGCTATTTTGTTTGTGTATGTGGTCTGATTAGCCACCATTACAGGGCGGGTTTGTTTGTTGCCTCAGAGATTGCAGACATATGTGAAGATGGCCTTGTGATTGGCCTTGGTGGATGTGTCCAATATGTACTCATAGTTAGCCTTACAGTACTCCATCTGTGACCTTATATGCTTGATCAGACAAAGGCTGACGTGATGCCAAGTTGGTGCATGCTCCTGATTTGCCCTGTACAGCAATATAGGGACCAAGTCTGTGGTTTGTGTATTGCTGCTGTCCATCACAGGTGTTCAGCCTACCTTGGGGGGGGGGCTAGATGTTGCCCTGTCGGGTATTGCTGAGGCCATAAAGCTATGTAGGTGCCCAAATAGTATTGTGTTATGGGCCTGGACTCAGCTGCTAGTTCCAACATACGGGATGCCCTTCATGTGGGCCTTGCCCATTTCCCTTGCTGTGTGGGGGACATTAAGGAGGTGTGGGGGTTACAGTTTCACAGACAGTAGGTGGAAATACCTCACAGGACAGGGCATGTGGAGACAGACCAACAACATGGTGGACAAGGCTCAAGAATTTGGTACAGATTGTATGTCATTACGGCTGTTATACACATGGGGGGGTTGCTACATTGACAGGGTTTTTCTGGACATGGATTTACTTGGTGACCTGACATCCGACAGTGATATGCCTCTGACATGTCTCTCAACAGGCATGTTGTCCACAGACTGGCCAGATGTTTGTCTATTATGCTTGGTCTGTGCCTTGAACAACATCTGTTTTTTGTGGGGTTAGGATAATGTGAGGATTGTAGTCAGTAAGTGTTGTGATCCATTGGTGTTCTAGACATCATATCCTTCAGGGATGTCATGTTACAACAATATGCGTAACCGCAGCTACTGTTTCACTTTGTAACACCATCATGTGTGGTATCTCCCTCTTTCCAGCCCCCTGTCCCACAAGTATGCCATGTATTGTCCACATGTCCTAAACTATGAGGTTCAGAGGTATGGTACATCAGTAATTACCGACTGCATTCCAGTTATCATGCCAATGACCTGGAAGACTCCTGGCCATGGTATACAGTGGTGGCCAAAGTTGTGGGTCCACACCCAGGTAATTCTGTGGAAATCTGGACGTATGACAGTTATGTCTCTCTGGCCATTGTGAACAGACTACCAAGACTGTGTAGCAGTTTTGTGTGCATATGTTTGTTGGGCTGGGTAGGGAGAGTAGCAGCTGTGAGTGCCATACATCCTTTACCTATCTGACTCTTTATGCTGCTACAGCTGCTGGTGGTCTATCAGGTCCATATTCTTGTAGGGGCGGACTGTGAAATATCATATAACACCTCAGATTTCCCAGTACACTGTGAAATTTGGTGGTATATGTAGGGGTAATGTGTGAGTGGCAAAAAGTATGTGGTTGCTCACACAGTATTATACTGTCATGTTCAGTTTGCTTGCTGGTATGTCACTGTGACTGCAGTGCACTTGTTTGGGGTATGCACTTTCACACCGGTGTCAGTTTTCAACTACTGTTACATCCCTGTAGTGGCTGTTATATTTGCTAATGCATGTGTACAGCCCCAGAACTGGACCTGGGTAGTTTTATGTCAGTCTGATTGTAGTATGGACATTGCTCGGTAGCTCAGTGTAGTTTCCCTAATGTTGTGTTATGTCCACATATTCATAGGATGTCCAGTTGTGTGGCCAATATTTTTGGTCTGGTCCCCTTAACTGCTATGTATGTATGACACATCAATGGGATGATGTGGGGAGTAAGGTCAATAACTAATGAGAACCAATTGAGTCCTGGAATTGTGATATTTCAGTTGATATGTGTTAGGACATACACTGTTACTACATCAATGTTCTCAGCCTATCTACTGACGTATTTTGGACATGTCCCTATTTTCAGGCCTTTGTCCTCCCACTTTGTCAGGCTTGATCCACATTCATTGCACTAAGTGGTTCTGAGCATGCCTCTACACTGCCAGATTTTATACAGGATGTCAAGATGTTTGGCCCATACTTTTGTTCAGTTCCACAATTTATTTCTATTTGTCTGGTAAATCACGGTGATGATCCAAGGATTTATGTCAGTAAATAAATGACATGACATGTCAGTTTCCATCATCATATCCTGCGGTAATTGTCCATCGAAACACACATTGTTGCTGTAACATGTATTCATTTGTAACAGCAATTTTTGAAATATGTCTGTATATGTGACCCATCTCCACTTTTACAGTCTTTGTACAGGTTCCTTGCACTAACAGGTTGAGAGGGATGGTTCTGAGATATAACTGCAATGCATGTATACATATACACACATATATATATATATATATATATATATATATATATATATATATATATATATATGTGTGTGTGTGTGTGTGTGTGTGTGTGTATATATTTTTTTCTTTCCTTTATATTTTTATATATGTATATCTATATTATGACTGTACATTTTCATATATATGTTTCATCAGACATATATATATATATATATATATATATATATATATATATATATGTGTGTGTGTGTGTGTGTGTGTGTGTGTGTCTATATACAACACACAAAAGGTTCTACAAAGCTTTCTCTCTAATGTTGTATGCCTCTATTGCATGATATATTTGAAAAAGCAACATTAATTTCTACAGCTCAGTTGGTTGAGTGGTATATTCCTCTGACTACAGTGTTCAGGGTCATGGGCCCAAAACTTGGGACTGCTGTTTTTTTTTATTATTTATTTTATTATTATTTATTAATGTTAAATGACCCGAATTCAGGATATGCTCATTATAGCACTTCTAATTTGCACAGCTCAGATGGAGTAGTGGTATAGTGCTGTGATTGTAGAGGGAAGCATCCTGGGTTTGAGACTTGTCAGGGCTGACTGCTTTGTTGCTGGGCAGAACAAGTTCTGATGGATACAGACCGATTAAGGCACATTTATGCATATTATACTTATAATGTTATATTTAAGCAATATCCCATGGCTGGGTGTGGGTAATGCTGAATTTATCCACAGTTGGTGTGATTTGTTCATGAGACCAAAGTCCGAGTGACCAAGCAATGCCAATCATGGGTAAATCCAGCATTGCCCACACCCAGCCATGGGTTATTCATATTATAAAATGACATTATTTAAGAAAAACAATGATTGCCTTTCTTATATAATGTCATTGTATCATGTCGCCATGTTGCCCTTCCGCAGTTTTCCAGTATCCTGGGGCATTTCTAATGTACTGCGCATACATAAGGGATGTGTTCCCACACTTGTGTGCAGAGGTAGCAATGGAGATAGGGAGATCTCCATTGCTTTTTCTTAACATATCTCTGTATGTTATACGAGTTGAAGAACTTGTATAATATAGTGAGCTATATTAAAAAAGTAACAAGAGATCTTCCTTTCTCTGTTGAAAGGATGATCTCCTTTGCTTTTTTTTATGATATCAGGTTATGTTATATGAGTTCTTCAGCTTGTAACACATAGTGAGAAATGTTACAAAAAGCAACAGGGATCTTCATTTCTCCGCTGCTATCTCTGCAGACAAGAAGAAAGAAAAAAAACAGGAGATATACAAATGGAAAATGTCCAGGCAACCAGACCTTTTACCATTAGTATATTCTCAGATTTACAACGGGCACTGTGTTTGGGCTGACCAGTTGGTGTACTGGTTTTTGCATGTTAAAGGTCAGTCATTGTATAATATAAAATACATATTTACATACACATTACAATTTTACATTTACCTTCCATGACATCCCCCATGTGCTTTCATTACATTATATTCTTGTGTGACTATACTGTATGGGGCACTTGTGTTTATATGGGGGTTTCACATCTTTTCTACACTGGCATATCACTTTTGGGACTCCTGCACTACCCTGGTTGACAAAAAATAGTTGCTACATAATTTAAGTTTACTAAAATAATTTTAACACTACTTTCACATGAGAAAATAAGCTGCATGCCTAGGGACTTAAACCATCAATGTCTCCATATAAAACTGCAATTTTTACCACTACACTATGTTGGCTTGGACATTTCACCTGTGTATTTTCATTTAGCTCCTATGAGATGTTTAAGCTGTGATGTATACACCCACTTAGCTACACTTAAACATTCCTTAGGGCATTAAAAAACAAGGATATATTATTGTTATTTTTTAGGTAATATGGGTGTGTATTGTGGTGTTCTGACAACTACTTGGGACTGTATTTGTAACATAATGACAATGATTGGGCTTTCATGATTCTGTGTGTGTTTCATGCTTATGCATAACATGTACTCTATGGACTTTCTTGTTTTTGTGGGGCTGAACTTGTGCTTATTTATGTTTTGGGGGTTTCTTTCCTGTTATGTGTGCATACCTCTCAACGTCTTAGAACAAGAAATTTGGACAAAGCCATAAATAAAAATGGGACAAAGGCCCAAAAATAGGGACAATTTTTAAATATTGCTGCTGCCAACTTAGAAAGTTGATAGAATAACAGGGGCTTTGCATTGGCATGCATTTTCTGAAGGGTATAATGTCTGAGACTCAAATGTCTCTTGTTATTTTCCAACTCTGGATTTAAATGATTTTCCACTAATTTGCCAGAAAACCAAACTTTTATGGAGAGTGGACCAAAAATATGAGGCTAAAATCTGGCATTCTGTAAAAATCTGTATGGTTGAGGGGTATGTGCGTGCATTTGCACACATTTCCTGCTTCTGCAGGATGCAGAAGTGCCGTACGGCACTTTAGCAATACAGGGGGTGTGTCACAGAAGCTTTGACACACCCCATGTATTGGTTTCCTCTTGTTGTTTTTATTTCAGTGTCTGTGAACACTGACATGATCTATTTTTGTCTATTTTACAATGATGAACACTTAAATGTTGAATCTGTAAAGGTCGATCTTTACAGATCGAACAGTTAAACATTCGATGTTGTAAAAAATTAAGTTAAAAAAAAAACAAATACAAGGAAAGGGTTATAGCAGGGGGGCAAGCCCCCTCACAACCTCAGCACCTCCTGTACTAAAATATACCAACTACAAGATTGCACTTCAGTGAACTACAGTGCGGAAATGGGAAATTTCCCTCTCCCTACACTGTAGCGCGATTTTGGAGTTGTTATATTTAAATAGGGCTGTGTGGGGGACTTGTGATTTTTTTTTTTTAATTTTTAAAGGAATTTGAATGCTTAACTGTTTGATCTCTGAAGGTCGACCTTTGGAGATTCGAACATTTAAGCGTTCCTGGATCTAATATAGACCCTGTATTTTACATTTCAGTGTCCGCGGACACTAAGATACTGGCATAATATTAGAGCTAAGCTCTAATATTATGTCAGTATGGTTTTCTGAGTGCAGGGGGTGTGTTTAGTGTCCGTGCACTGTTCTGACATGCCCACTGCGCTCATACATGCATCGTGTCTGTGTAGGTGTTACAACAGTGCACCTTCATGAATATGCAAAGTGCACTGCTGTGCTGCATGGACACGATCCATTCCATGCAAGAATAGTTTATTCTTGCATGGAACTTTATTGAATCCCAGGGACAACATGTTTTCCGACCTCACCACAGCAGCACTACTACTCTGCTTAGTTTTATCAAACTCACAAATTCTAACAGAAACATGGGCGACCTAGTATCTTCCCTTTTCTAAGACTTGTCAAAAGCATATGACAGAGTTTCACACCAGGCCTACTCCATGAACTATTCTCCCTAGGACTCTCCAATTCATGCCTTAGCTGATTCCACAGCTATTTCAACAACAGACTCCAGGCTGTAAAAATGGAAAGGAGATCTCTCCACCTTTCTGTCTGTCTCAGTTGACATACCACAAGGATATATTTTAGGCCCTTTACTATTCAACATACTCACTAATAATCTTCACAAAGCCACCAGAGAAACCTCCATGGTACACTATGCAGACAATACCATACCAGTATACTCTGTGCCAAGTCAGCCGCTATTCCACTAGATAAACCAGGGCTCCTTTACCTTGGTGTAGGCCTGGTAGATGACTGCCAACTACATTTAAATGCTAACAAAAAAAAATAATTATATTTTTACTCAATTCTCTTGTCAGCACAGAAACAATCCACCAACATCACATCAGCAAATAATACCTCAATTGAAAATGTTTCCAGCACAAAGCTTCTTGATGTCTTAACTTATGATAACTTAAAATATGATCAATACATCACCTAAGCCATTAAAAAAACTCACCGAAAGTTGGGCTCTCAATACAGAAATAAACCATTTATCACTAACTACACTAGAACTCTAAAAATTCTTTAGCAACAGCTTACATTCTCCCTTCACTTCTCTATGCAGCACCTCTCCTGACTAACCTTCACTCCATCTTAAAAAATAAACCAGAAGTTTGCTAAAATAATTGCTTCCAACTTGCCAAACCATTCACACCACTGCCTAGCACTGAAGCAATGACATTGGTTTACTGGCTCGAATTACGTAATTACCTTACCTCTCCCAACTGCTCATTGCTCACAAAATAATACAAAAATCAGACACCTGCCCATGAGAACAAAACATCCTCATACACTACTTCCCTGCTAGGAATCTCTGCTTACAGACCAAATACATTTTGACCAGGACCAAGTCCCATAACAGTGCAGGTGACTCTCTTTACTCAACCTATGCTGCTAAGCACTGTAGCTCCATCCCATCCACCCACCCTAAAACTAGACTACATTACCACACATTTCAAATGTAACCTGAAACAACCCCTAACTTCCTCATGGCTATGCTCATGCACCCATCCTGACTAAACACACCTTTCTTTCAGATTCTTGTCCATTGACATTCTCTCTATCAGTCACCCTGACTCTTTCATCTTTCTTATTCCTTTCTCTTTCATCCCCACTAGTACTCCTCCAACTGACCTGTATCCATAACCCTTTCCTACCAATACTCCCTCCTTACCCCTTCATCATCTTACCTAGCCATTGTTATCTCAACATCTACACTATCAGAATGTGTTCTATTTATGCCTTTCTTGATTATTTCTGCGTATGCCCTTCCTCTAACTTTCTTTTTCTGTTTCTGCTCTAGTGACACCCTACCTCATTAATGTAAATATACTGATCCTATGTGCATTATCATTGCTCTTATATCTCCAACTATTACATGTTAACATGTCTGTGACTTATGTAAAATAATATAATTTCTTAAGTAAATGATAAATGTCATTACAATTTGCCTCAGTGCTACATGTAGTGCTCAGAAGGGTTCATTTTTATTGTTGTTCAATGTAAATATGCATTTCATATAGAGCTTTTTTCCTATGGCCTCCGCTGAAAATGGGACTTGTGCCCAGTCAGACTTCCCTGGTAAAAAATGCATAAGTAAAATTATTTATTTTTATTACTTAAATACATCATGTAAGGAGATTTTTTTTTAGCATAGGTGTACCATGCAGAAGTATGTGGTGTCAGGGCCTTGAGTCCTGTGCCTACCTGTGAAGGGAAGGGGCTATATTCTGGAAGATGGTGCAGAGTTTGAAAAATCCTACCATATAATCCCTAGTGTTGCAGTTGAGATGCTTTCAGTTGTTTTCATTATTAAAACAATATGGATGGACTGGGAGTAGTAGCAATTCTACCTAAGTTAATCTGGTTTAAGCATCAACACTTAGCACCACTGTATAATGCAGAAACACAATCAAGCTGCACAGTGATAATGTGGCATGCCAGTGCCTCACAGTCAGTATACTTTTTTAAATTATGTACTACATTTTACTATAATATCCTGCCATAAATTGCTAAATTTGAAATTATTAAGACAATTTAATCAAGTATCTGAACTCCATTGCCATTGTGTACATCTGATGTTCTGGAAAGCTCAATGCATAGACAAGGAAAGGATCTGATTTAGACTAGTTTGTAATGCATACTATCTGCAAACCCTGACACAGCATTAATATTTTAAAGATTAACGATGCTACACTTATCATACTAGTGACTACAGAGAAGTAACACACAAACTGAGTATTGGCAATGAGTTGTAACATGCAAGTCACAATGTGGTTCTCTGTGCAGCTCAACTTATCCACATTTGCTTTTATAGCATGCACAATGAAATTTAGTCATTTTACAAGCATACAGGAAAATGCTAGTTTGTTAAGGGCCAGGGTAGCAATGTAATAGAAGTTTGGCACACAAATATGACATTTCTGCAAATACTCTTGGACTCCCATAAGCAGTTGTTACCATACCTCTCAACTATCCGGATTTTCACAGAAGGTCCAGATTTGTTTTTTGTCTAATAATTTTTGTATTTTCCTCATACAATCAATGTTGTTTTGGCAAATCACTGTGGATTGAAGTGACTAAATAATGTCATACGTTTGTGTTTCAGGTCCACCCATGTATATAAGAAAAATAAGGTAATAAGTATTTCAAAGCATCTATTCCTTACAACCACATGCTCACTTTGTTCAGAATTAGAGCTGCCCATTCTAATTTTCTCATGATAGTTTTTGGGGTACAGCATGCAGCTTTAAAATCTTTCTGGGTAAGGCCCACAATAGAAGCAATGTCTCGTTTTGATAGACAAGGCATTTGCAGTCATATCTGCAATGTGTAAAGTGGAATTATAGTGAAAATGAAGACGTTTTTTGCTTCTCTTAAGTAAACAGAGTGAAGAGTGATTAAACAAGATGATACAAAAGAAAGAAAGAATGCCTTGGACCCTTCTTTTATTTACAGTAACAAAGATGCACCACATCTGCCAGGTGCTGAAAGCAAGATAAATCATTGCTTCTCTTCATCGACGGATAGTGCATTTCTTCCACAGCCGTAATATTAAATGTTTGATGGACAGCAGACTGTGTCTATGAACAAATGTGTTTGCTGAAGGTTATTTTCTATGCCATGGTTAAGATAAGCTCTTATAGTTTATAATGACAGCGTAGTATACTCAGAAGAGTGAATGTTACAAGACTGAGCTTGGAAGATCAAAAACTTGGAAAACCGAAAGAAACATTAACAAAAAAAATATTTTGCAGGCCAACTTTACCAACTTTTAAATTGTACCACAGTGGGGAAAGGAGTAATATACTGACCCCCGCTGTGCCATGATCTTACACAATAGAAACCCCATTTGTTTTTTGATTTTCCAGGTTTTCAATCTTCCTGGCATGATCTTGTAACATTTGCTCATGTGACCATTCAGTTTATAGGCACCCAATTGGATATATTGATGCAACTGATATTCTTAATTTTCTTAATGCCAATAAATTATGGCTGTATGGTATATTTCACTATCATGGAATGAACAAATGCTCCTGGTGAGTTTTTACATTGACTGATGTCAGCATCAATTCTTGAACAAGTTCACTGACATCAGTTGTACGTGACTCTCTTTATTTTTCTCATCTCAACTATCCAAACCTATTGTTTCTTGAAAGTGCTTCAGTCTGATGAAATGATTAATGAGTTATGACTTTTGAAGCTAATCCCATTACTGATATATAACTACAATGCAAGAAGAAAGGCTAGTCAAAATTGGGCGATTTTTTTAACATGTCCTTAACATACTGCCACACGCCATCAACACATGTTTTAAAAGATATTTGTCAAGAAAGTGGTGAATAGAGACATTATTCCCTATACTTTGTAGGGACCATAATGAGGATAATTAAAGGATAAGCTGGGATGGAAGATGCTATACATCTTTAGTAAGAGCAATGATCACTGTTGTTTGATGTATCCCAACATTAAGTACCTGTTACTGGCATTTGTCCACATTGCATCTAAATGTCTTTACTGTTTATATTTGGAGAAAGTACTTTGGAAGGAAAAATAAAATAATAAATTCACCAAACCATTTTGGGCAGTAAGACAATCAGGCATACCTCTCAACATCTTGGCATATGAAATATGGACAAAACCAAATATTAAGAGGAGACAAATGCACAGAAACAGGGAAACATTTTAAATATTGCTCTTATAAACTTAGAAAGTTACTAATATAAAATAAGTTGTATTACTATGCATTTTCTGAAGGATAAGAAGTCTAAAACTCAAATGGCTGTCATTATTTAGTGAATTTATCCTCAATGATTTGCTGGAAAAACAAAAACTTTCATGAGGAACAGACCAAGAATATGAGGCAAAAACTCTGGACATTCTGCAAAAATCGGGATTGTAGAGAGGTATGGAATCAGGTGAATTTCATTATGGAAGGTACTGGTTGACATTATATACCAGGAAACAGTTCACAAATAAATAAATGTGAATCCCACATGCAGTCATCTTAGATAATCTCTCCCAGCTAAATGTTAACCAATATAAACTAATTCTATAACAAACGGTCTCTCAAATAATTCACAGGAAGTAAGGGTGGGTGGCACTACCTACTACAAATGACCTAGCACTAACAGAGTGTCCTAGGGTTTAGATCTTGGGTCATTCTTCTTTGTTATTGACTTCTCGGATGTTAAATCTAATGTTAAGACTTTATGGCTGAACAAGTTTGCAGATGATGCCACCCTTGTTGTTATTGCAAACTCCAGAAAGGACACCAGGATCCTAGAAGAGGCCCTGTCTAAAAACAAATGGTTGCCTACAAAACTACAGATTAAAATTGATTGCCAAGAAATGTATAACTGCATCATTTGGCAAGTGTGACTTTCCTTATAACTATCACATTGACAATACCCCTTTGAAAATTGACTCCATAGTTAGACATCTTGTAACATTTGTCAGTAATTCACTATCCTTGAAAAACTGCATATCCACTGTTGTAAGAAAGTCCATTTTCATTGCACAACTTGTATCTAAAGGTATGGCGTCACATCCAAGAATGCAATTTGTTCCAAAGTACTCTACAGTCATGAGGCCAGTCCTAATGAATCCAATATCCCTTTTGGTACCTGTTCAAACACTTGTCACAACTAGAATTACAGCAATGCTTTTTTACTAAATAATTAAAAGACCTAAATCATAAAATCTATGCATACCATCTTAGAGCTGTGTCTTTCTTCTTAGTATCTTACAGGCTATTGACAGGATACTGCTGCTTCATGCATAGAGCCTAAACACATGTATATTTGCCTATGACACAATTCATAGTTTAATAAAGGTATTTAAAAATATATTATACATTTGCAAGTCCAACAGTGTCAAAAAGCTGCCCACTGGATCAAAATTTCTTTTGAAAAATTAGTGCAGCATGCTGGAGGGATAGGCATATATCACAGAGAATACCACTTTTATGAAAATTTCTTCTACTCTAGATAAAGAAAATTGTTATTTTACTCTATTCAAATATAATTTGAATGATTGGATGAGTAATGACAACTTCACTAAAGATTAGTAGCAGATCACTGGCTCTCATGAATAGGGGACACATATAATTAACATATACTTGTTTGGCCCATTTTTGGACAGTCATTTTGAAAAATATAAGATTTAATTACCATGGGACTCTGAGGTTAGGGTTTTTGTAATACTCACAGATCAATAGCCTAATAAGTACATACGAGCCTATGAATCTATGTATGTGGCCTGGAAAATAAGATACAAGACTTCATAACTCAGATAATAAAATGTCCTGTGCGTTGCAATTATACACATATGCTGATAAATTTGACAGGTCACAATAGATTTCCCTGTAGGATAGATGGCTCAAGGGCAAGACATCTGTCTGGGATGGCAATGACCATGTTTAAAATATGAAACTTAGTAATCCAGGGGATCCACCAAAGGATATGATTAATGGGCCATACTCAGCTGTCTTGTACCAAGGGAAGGGTATGGCTGCAGAACTTGTTAGGTGACAATGGGTGAGGCCAGGATACTGGAAGGGAATGCATTAGTACCATGAGGGGGAACAAGAGCAGCATAATCTTGCAGGTAAGTAGAATAAGTGTCTTGAGGTTTACTGATGATAATGATGCTGCAGCAGGCCAGTTTCTTCTGAAAATACCAGCCATCTGACTTCCCTGCCTCACCTCCAAGGATCTCATTATTTCAGCCAACTCCAAGTCAACATGAAAGGCTCCTATATATGAAAGGGAGATAGGACAGTAAAGTCTTATTGAATACAAAGAAATAACCTTGGAGGTGGTTGGCTTGGATCCATAACAGTCCAGAATATCTGTGTATATATGGTGCCCTTTATTCATGAAGAAGAAACAGATGTGCGAGAAGTACTGAGGAAGAGCTTTTGTGGTTGACACTTATTATAAGTCTCAGTATGAAGGCCAAATGGGATGAACAAAGTTAAAGCAATAAACAAGAAGTGGTTTGTTTGATGACATGTAGAAATTATATTCTATTGCTGAATGCAAAATTCTTGACATTTTTGGATATGCCAAAAAATATGTTTGACACTGGACTTGGGCAGTAACCATTTCAAGAGGCAATACATGACTTTGTAGACTTATTTCATAGTAATGGGAACAAAACCATACCATTGGGGTAGGAATAATCTATGATTATCTAATTGTTAAAAAAAGCAAAACAAACAAAAAAATTAGAATAAGGGTCTTGTATAGTGGCATAGTACCTTGGAGAAAAATTTTAACATAGAGGGCTCTGGCAACACATTTACATTCTTAGCAGTGACATCACAATACACATGCCATGATGCAGAGTTTTGCAAGGAATGTATAGTGTTTCCCCATGATATGCATTGCACTCATCCACTTTAAGCATAATCACATGGCTTCATGAGAAATACAAGTAGCACTCCATGAAATTATTTAGTTTATTTCACTTTAAACCAATTGAACCTCATATCCAGCTGTCTTTCAACATAACTTAAACAGAATAAGACTGCACATGCATATATATATATATATATCCCTCATTTTTTTTTATTTGGTTTTAAAACATTAGATAAACGAATCAGTTAGAAAACAAACAAATGACTATTTACATAGGTCCACAGCTGATCAATACATCAAATTAATATATCAACAGCAATTAATATTTTTTAAGTAAGTCTTTTAGTTTAAGTCAAGATTTATATGAATGTGTAATATTAGAAGCTCTCGTCATTTACTAAGCAATTCATTACTGCAAACAATTTTTACCATACTAATACATTCAACATTAGAGGGGGTAACTTTACTTTTCCAATTTTTAGTAATTTATTTTCTGGCTATAACAAGAATAGATCAAGGAAGAGGCACTTGGGTTTTTGGAATTCTCTAAGAAACTGAAGCATTAAATAAAACAAAAAAATTAGAAATATTATATGTATCTGACCATATAGCTTGAATTAAGTTATTATTTTCTTTCCAAAACTGGGAGATGACCTCACATTCATATAACAAATGCAACCGGTCAGCTATTATTTCAGAATCTCCAGCATTTAATTCTATGTGATTTATACATAATTGTAATTTTGTTAGGAGTGACAAACGTTCTGTGTAACAGGAAACCAAAAATCCACTGTATCACAATGCACCTCCGTGTCTTGGGAAATCCACACACCACAGCTCTGCAAAATTGCCAACAACTTCAAGCAAGAAATTGTAGAACAAATGACCCAAAAGCTTCATCAGCTTGTGTTTATACAAGTGAAAGCGTTTAACCTTGGAGTCTGTATTTTATCATATTTTATTAGATTAAATTTTTCGTAGTCATCTGCCGCCTTTTGGGTCATTTGTTCTACAATTTCTTGCTTGAAGTTGTTGGCAATTTTGCAGAGCTGCGGTGTGTGGATTTCCCAAGACACAGAGGTGCATTGTGATACAGTGGATTTTTGGTTTCCTGTTCTTCAGTTTTTCCATTGTTCTCACCAGTAAAGTTCTGTGTAAGGATTTCCAAGTGAAAATTGTACAATATAACAAAGATGTGGCTTTATCTGTAGGATACAATATTATTTTCTTGTATTCTTCAGAGAATTCTTCATTATTAATTTTTGAGTAATAGTTCTAATAGGAATTGTCTAAATACGTGAAATCTAACTTAGGAATTTTATAAATTTGTGGCAAAATATGATTTAATTTTTATTGCATTATTATTGTTATTTGTTAAGAATTCCAATAATTTGTGGAACAATTTCTTATCTGTGTTAAATATCTTATTTATCTCTGTGTTTACAAAGTCTCCAAATATATGTAAAATAACCAATTTTCAGAATATTGATTGTATATGGACCTTAAATTTTCAACAGTAATATATATATATATATATATATATATATATATATATATATATATATATATATATATATATATATATATATATATATATATATGTGTGTGTGTGTGTATGTGTGTGTGTGTATATATATATATATATATATATATATATATATATATATATATAGTGTCTATATTACCACATTGAATCGAAAAGCTTTATAACCAAAAATGTGCTTAATAGATCTCACTTTTGAGGGAGACTGCACCCCCACACCCCCTGCTAGTTATATATACCAACTTTGAGATCACACTATAGTGAGCAAAGGGCAAATTTTCTGATCTTCACTGTACCATGATCTCACAATACACAGTTCTTCTATTGGCATTTTATAATTAAAAGCCATTCGATTAATGGCTTTTTTGATGTAGTAATATAGAACCTATATATATCAGTACGATTTAAGAATTGATGACAATAAATTAAGTTTATTTTTGTTTCAGTGCTAGCATTTTGTTGAAGTCATGAGTTTCTAAGCAGTCATTTTTATATGCAATTGGAAACAGAAAATATTGTCATTAATAAAATGGTTAGAATATATGAAGTTTTGGAAAGAGGAAATTATGTTATTTAAATAGCGAATTTGAGAAGACGGTGTAGTTCTATTTATGCAAAAATATTTTAACAAGCAGATAAATATATTAGGGACTATTTCTTTATGGCTAGATGTGATATATTTATGATTTACTAATAATATTTCTTGATATAATTGTTTACATTTTCTATCACAAGATGAATTTATCCACAATGTTACAACTTTTACAATTGTTGAAGTAACACACAATTGAATAGCAAGGAATCCTATTCCACCATTATCTCAACCTTTCTGTGCCAATCAAAACAAACTCCTGGTTTATTAGGCTGCCCAAAAATTTAAGTAGATTATTATTTATCTTCTTCAGCAATTTTTTTCTGGTGGAGATAGTACTAAAGATCACAAGGGAAACCATATTTTAGGGAAAATTACCATCTTAATAAGCATTAATTGTTCTTCCATGGTAAAGAAGTATTTGCTCCGAATTGTGGCTAAACTGAAAATTTTATCAACAACCTGTTGCAAGTGTGTATCATTTCTTTACTACTAGACATAATGGTTATACCAAGCTATTTCATTTGATCGCTATTCCAATTGAAGTTAGAATATTTTGTATGATTTTTTTATTTTTCTTTATTAATTAGTAATGTACTTTATTATGATTAAATCTTAAGTCCAAGATTTCTTCAAACTGACTCATAGAACTAATTATATGTTCTAATGAATTTTCTATATTTCCTATTTTTAGTAAAATATCATCAGCAAAGGGTTGAATCTTTAGTTCAAAATTAAGTTCTTCTTTTATTTTGATACTATTAATGTTCTTATTGGATCTAATGCTATTAGCAAAGGGTTCTATAGCTAATGCAAAAAGTAAAGGTGATAATGGACAGTGTTGTTTTGTGCCTTTTTTATAATTTAAAAAAATTAGAAAGAAAATAACCTATTTTAAGATAAGCACAAGAGTTACAGTAAAACTTAAGAAATTAGTACAATTAGCTCAGGGGATAACTTATACACTGTATGTGTTTTAAACAGGTACAACTAATTAACTGAGTGAAAGGCCTTATCTAAATCAAGTCTAATGGTAGAAAGTTAGTTTTATTTTTATTTGCATATTCTATTAATGTATAGATTGTTATAATATCTTGTACTTATCTATTAAAACAGTTTGATCATTGTTAATTAGTTTAAGTATAAGCAGGTTAATTCTGTTAGCTAAAATGGACATGAACATCTTACAATCCACATTTAAAAGTGAAATGGAACTGTATTATGAACACTTTGTAGGAGCCTTATCTCGTATTAAAATAGGTGATATAAGGGGATATTTCCATGATGGGGGACTTCAGGAGTTGTTTTTATTTCTCTATAGACCTTATCTAATTAACTGCATTATCTGATAGCATTTTATATAGTTCTAAATCATCTAATCCTGGCATCTTACTATTTTTTAACTTTTTTTATTTGATCTTTTATTTCTTGTTTTATTATTTATAGTTTCTCTTATAAAGTGTCAACTACATCATCATCATTATCTAGGTTATTTGTATTATTATTTATGTTTTCATAAAATATTTTAAAGCCCTCAAGAATGCCATTAATATCTGTTATATGTTCTTTTTTATTATTTGTTATAATTTCTTTGATATGATTTAGTTTATTCATTTTCTTTGATCTAAGAGCAAGTTTATACAAGCTTAAAGGATTTACTGAATATTTTTGAAGTTTAAGTTTTTCCTGGTTTATTGAAACTTTGTCATTTAAAATTTATGTATTTATTTATTTATTTATTTATTTATTTATTTATTGCATTTGTTTACTGGGAAGGTCCACTGGGCATAGGTGAGCCCATTTTAAGTGGAAGCTCAGGGAGAAAAGCTCCACATACAAATTACAAATGATACACATACAGTAGAAATACAGAAATCCAACTATAATTACATAAAGAGCTATAAGACAATACAGTAACGATCATTGACATGGGTTTAAAATAAATATTGGATAGAAGTACATATCAGAGTTAACAGGCATTACGCAGTAAGCCGCCTGAATATGAGTGGAATGGTTCATAGCAGAGTTGACAGGTGAAGCAGTAAATAGCTTGGGTAAGAGTGGAAAGTTCAGGTTGTATATTGACAGGTAAAGCAGTAAGCAGCTTGGGCAAACAGTGGAAAAGTTCAGGTTGTATATGTACATAAATTAAGCCATTATGTTAGATACGTATTTAGCAAACAGTAAGGACTATATGTGAAGGGTAAGTCAGGTAAGATTTTAAACATTACTAAGGGTGAATACAAAGAGTTAATAAGTAGTTAACTGACTAGCGTTAGGGGCATGAGAAAGTGGAAGTTGTTCGGGAAGGATAGGTGCAGCAGTGGTTAGTAGTGTAGATGGATAAAGAGAAAGGAGGTGTAGGAGGATACGGTATGGTAAATAGATAAGGCAAGAGGTGTAAGGGTAAATTTTAACATTTTGTATTTAAGTTTTTACGTTCAGACTGATTGACTGTTAATGTAATTTGGTTTTAGATTTAACTTTAGTGTGTTTATTTTGGCCTGTAGCATATTAAAGTCTTTGTCCCATTCTCTTGTTTTACAAATATACCTGCTTGTAACTCTTCCATTGAAGTAAGTCTTTAGTGAATCCCACAGGGCAATGTCAGTTGCTTCACTATTCATGTTTATTTCAAGGAAATTTTTGATCTATTTAACATACCAATCTTTGAATCCTTGTATTTTAATAATCTATACTGGTAATCTACTGTGATGTATTAAATTGTCAGTTTTTAAATTAATATTAAAGAATATAGCATTATAGTCAATAATAGACATGAAGCTATGACATTTTTCTGATATATGATAAAAAGATTGTTTGAGACAAAAATGTTATCTATATCTGTTTGTGTTCCATATCTATATGAATAATGGGTAAATTAAAGTGAATTTGCTTTTCTTAGCTCATATATATCCTTTAAATTCATTAGATTTACAAAATGTGTTTGTCTGAAGATGTGAGCCTCAGCTTTCTATCTGTAGTGGAATCTTTGTTTGCTAAAATACAATTAGATTTACCAGCCATTATGACTTCACCTTTCATGTAATAGGCTATAGTGTCTAAGTAATTTTTTACATCTTTAGCTCCAACCCCTGGAATCCAATAAGAGATCACCAATGTATATAGTTCTCGGTTACACTCAGTTATAACAATGCTTGACATACCATTTTATCAACATAGGTATTGCTTACTTTAGGCGTTACTGGTGAGTTATTCCATAAAATGAGAAATTCAGTGTTATTCTCATTTTCAAGTAATCTTCCATCAAAATCAGACACTGCCTCTTCCATACTCGATATTTTTATGATTGTTGTTTAAGAGATTCACTAAGCACTTCAACTAGTTTTTTTACATTCCTCTTTAAAATTGTCCATTTTGCTTTCTGATTTATCTATCTTTACAGATAACTCACTGATATTAATATACCCTGTATGTCTTTTTTCATAGTACTGTCCTGTACACTGGGCTTAGAGTGGCTCATTCAGAGAAAATTGCTTCTTTCTAGTTTTCTTGTTAGGAAAAAGTAATTAAAAATGTTCAAACTTGTTAGTTTTTGTAGTAAATCTTTCAACAGATGTTCAACTATAAATCCATCAAGTTTTGAAATGCTCTGTTTTAATTTTTTTGTAAACATCCTGTCAGAGATGTTAAAATGAAGCAGAGCTGAAAAACAATGCTGTTAACTGCTCAACATGTTGGCCACACCCTCCAACTCAACACTTTCCTCAAGATTCCCTTTCCCTCCCCCTTCATTTTTGGTATCATCAATTACTACAGCTGAGTCTTGGCCCAAGAAAGAACCAATCTGGGCTTTAAATCTGATGTCACTTGATAGTCTGACAGAGGAATGCTACTTAAAAATATATTTCAGATCATGGCAAAAAGAAATATTGTTAGAGCAAAAGGAGAGAAAAAAAGGGTTACTTCATAGCACACAATTCAACCAGCCTAATTCTAAAATACCAGCACTTCTCCACATACATAATAATGTAAAACATCATGGATATTGTTTTCAGCTCCTCAAGAAATTAATTAAACTAGATTATTTTATTATATGCTGATAGCAGATCATACAATGCAGTCTATAAAGATAAATACAGTAAGAACAAGCATATACTTTCACATCTAACTTCTCTAGTGCACACTGCAGTGTTTAGGATAAACCATTTTTTTTTCATCTTATCTTTATGCATCCCTGTGATTAACACTTTCTCTAATACCTGCTGGAAAGCACTAGGAAGCCTTAAACTGATACAAGCACTCAACTCTCCTTATTAATAAGGAGAAATTAATCATAGGCATTAAACAGCCTAAAATTGCAAAGTACCTTGCTAAGGGAAGGGAAAACAGCTCCTGTACATTTTAAAAAAAAGCACCAAACCAGGCATGTCCAAGGGTACGCTTCCAGTGATTTCTCCTATCCACCTGGTGAATCTGGGCATACTGGGGCAATGTAGCAATTGCCTCATGTACACAGACAACCCTCTTCTCCTACCACCTAACACTACAACCTGTGAGAGATGCACTTACGTAGCCAAACTGGAAGCAGAGCTCTCTCCACCCAAGATTGTGCTAGACAGTCAAGAGGAGGAGGTTAACACATGCACTACACCTCAAGCAACACATAGTCCTTCTAAACTCACACCACCAACACCCACACATGGCAACACTAAATCCACATATGCGGAGGCCCTTAACTGTAACCTGACCAAGCAACAAGGACCTCCGAAGCTGAAACACAAACAAACACCAATCACAACCAAAGTGTCACATAGCTCACAACACCAGTATGCCACCCAGCAACAGCCCCTAAGGCAAGACAAAGTACCTAATACTTTAGTCATAGGTGACTCTATAGTCAGGCACATTGATGTCCCACTCACCAGGCTGAAAAAGGAGAAAATTACAGTGAGCTGCCTATTGGGTGCCAGGATCCACCACATAACTCATGCACTCAAGTCACTCCACAACAAGTACAAATATGACTCTGTCATTGTTCATGTTGGAGTGAATGACTTGAGATATATCTCCCTGGACTACATAAAAAGAGAGATGGAAGAGCTCTCAGATCATGTGGCCCAGGCAGGTATGACCCTAACCCTGAGTAGCATCCTGCCTTTGCCCAGAATGATACCACAATATAAGGACAAAATCATTAACTTCAACAATTGGCTAAGCTTCTGGTGTCATTCAAAGGGGATCCAGTATCTGTCTGCCTGGGACGACATGATTGACAGACCACGATGCTTTGCCAGAGATGGTCTGCACCTGTTGCCCCTGTGATTCAGGTTATTGGCAAAGGCTCTTGCCACCCCTATAGTGCCTTTTTTAGGCAAAGTTCAAAGGACAAAACCACCACCATAACAGGTAAAAGCATGCAAAATCTGAAGGTAATGCTACTCAATGCTAGAAGTTTAAACCTTAAAATGCACTCTCTCGAGGCACTCCTAAAAATGAAGAACATTGATATTTGTGCAGTAACTGAGACCTGGTTTAAGGCTCCAGAGATCACCCCTGCAATACCAGGCTACAACTCTTACCACACTTTTCGGCCACCAAACCAGGATTGAAACACTAAATGTGAAGGAATGTCCATATTCACCAAGGACAGTCACACCACCAGGTTAGTTGCTCAACACAATGCGTCTGAAATTCTCCAGGTGCAACTAACACTAGGTAAGACAGCAATCCAAATTGTAGCTTGCTACAGATCCCCCACCATGCCCCAAGATTCTCACTACACCTTTCTAAACATACTGGAAAATATTAATATACAACCAAACACCCTAATACTGGGTGATTTCAACTACCCTGCCATTAAATGGGAAAACTACTCGTGTACCAACACTTCTGCCCAACGGTTCTTGGAATTGATAAATTCAATGCCCTGGATCAACTAATCCATAGTCCCACCAGAGGCTCCAATATCCTAGACCCAGTCATTACCAACATGTGAAATCAATGCATCACACCTATGGTCACCTCTCGTTGGTCAGATCAGACCATATGCTAATCAACCTTAACATCCACATCACACCCCCGGCCCCCAGTAAGGAAACCTCCATAAAAAACTTCTCCAAAGCCAACTTCATGCTGCTCAAGTCAGAAGTTACAAACTTCATGACACCCATGCAGACGGGAACTGAAAGTTCGACTGCTGAGTCTTACACTAAGGCACTGTACGAGCACATCCACTCATGCATGAATTGTGCCATCCCAGATAAGACCAAGATGCTCTCCTCCAAAAAAAGGAAGCCAATCTGGGGATACCCTGCCATAAACAAACTTTACAACAAAAGGAAGAAACTGTTGCAGAAAAGAGGAAAATCCCAGGATGCAAAAAACTCCCTTACTAGCCTCAGTAAAAAGCTGAGATCCCTCATAAAATCCTCCAAAGCTAGTTACGAAAATAAAATTGCCAACGATTCCAAAAACAACCACAAGGCATTCTATAACTTATGTCAAGAGTCTAAATGGCAATGCTCAGATCTGCTCAGAGCTACAACAGAATGTCATTAAATATACTGATCCCAAGGATATTGCCAATATCCTGGCAGATTGATTCAGTGCCAACTTCACCCCCCCTCTCACCCCCTAAATGGCGCATCTCAATACTGGAAGATTGCCAAATTCTGGTAATAACGCCAACACAGGTAAAAAAACGCACTCTACAAAGCTAAGAATACAGCATCCATGGGACCAGATGACATCCTGGTCTGTGTACTACATGAACTACAAAATGAACTGGCACCTCACCTAAGTGTCATGTTTAATCTTACCATCACCTCAGGCTTCATGCCCACTGAGTTATCCCACTCCACAAGGGATGATCCACCTTGGATCCCGGGAACTACCGCCCCATCAGTCTGACAAGCCTGATCTGCAAGGCCATGGAATGTATTATCATGGAACTTATAAACAAAGACAATGGCAACCTTAAAGCACTGGACTCCACCCAGTTTGGGTTCGTGAAGGGCCGATCTTGTCTCCTGAACTTGATTGACTTCTTCGAATCAGTCTTCAGAGCCTTGGACGAGGATAAGGCAGTGCACACAGCCTATTTGGACCTCAGCAAGGCCTTTGACACCATCCCCCACTCTGGAATCATAGATAAACTTACTAAGCTGGGCATTAATCCCTACGTCACTCGATGGGTTGCCAACTGGCTTACTGACAGAACCTACACTGTAAAAGTAGCTGACTCCAAATCCAGCTCTAGACAAGTGACAAGTGGAGTACCTCAGGGTTCAGTCCTGGGACCTCTCTTGTTTGGCATCTACTTTTCTGAAGTACAGACCAACACTAAGGGACTCTGGCTAACAAAGTTTGCAGATGACTGCAAACTGGGAGCCATTACTGAATCCACAAATGATGTTGATACTCTAGAAAAGGGCCTTACAGAAACCGATGCTTGCTGCCAGAGTCATGGGCTCAAGCTCAATGTCAAGAAATGTATAGTTATTCCCTTTGGGAAAAAAACATGTACCCATGAATTACCACATAGGTGGCAGTACACTAAACACCGAAAATGTGATAAGAGACTTAGGGACACAGGTGGGCAGTGGTCTCACCTTTAATAACCACATCGCAACAACAGTCAGGAAATCCTTCTATGTGGCACACCTCATCACTAAGGGCTTTTCATCCAGAAAAAAGGAGGTCATTGTCCCACTATACTCATCCCTCATTAGACCCATTATAGAATACAATGCCCCATTTGGTATGTACCTCTCAAGACATCTGCAGCAACTGGAAAAAGCCACAGAAATACCTCACTAAAAGAGTCACAGGCCTAAAGCAGATGCCCTATGCTGACTACCTTAAAAAACTCCAGCTGTACTCTGTCACATATTGTCTACTCCGAGGCAATCTCTGCTTAACATACAAGGTCATGTCAAACCCAGAGCTGTTGGACATGCTACACTTAAAGAAATCCCAGTCCCTCAGAGCCACACAATCCAGGGATCTAAACCTTGTCATCACAATAAACAAAACATGCTGGAGGGATAGGTTCCTGACCCAGAGACTCCCCAGACTCTAGAATGGACTGCCCATATATGTCAAGAAGAGCACCTCTTTGGCCCTCTTCAAAAGGAACCTTGATGATTGGACGGGAGAAAGGAAATTCACCCCATGGATCATGTAATTCACCCTGCTAGACAGGGGTCCAGGGAAGTAAATAGTGTGGGAAGAAATAGCCAGGGAATTGTTATGGCTAGGTTTCTATAGGCCCTAAGGCCAATAGCCTAGTACCAACCTATGAACCTATATGCTTCACAAAAATAAGTGACTGCTGTTCTAAAACAAATTCAGTCCTGAGTCATCAAGGAACACATCTTTGCTATAAAACAATCTTCATTTGGAAGCTCATGGGGGATCACATCTTATGAAAAATATACCTTAAAGTCAGGTTTAAAAAAAAGATTCCCAGGACACTTGTTCTGAAAAATGTTACAACAAAAGACACCAGTGACATTGCTAAATTATGAAGGACACCTCTATCATACATACCAGATCTTTTTGAAGTCACCAGAGACTACAGTTTCATAGACTGTTTTTTGACCATGCATTTCCACACCTGCAATATCTTGTGAAAAAATTTGCAATGGGCCATCTTACAGTGCATATATTTGTGAGAGGGATGTGTGTGAACTGGCTAACAAGAATGTCTCACTATATATATATATATATATATATATATATATATATATATATATATATATATATATCTGTGTGTGTGTGTTTACATATATATATATATATATATATATATATATATATTTATATATATACACTAAGAACTGAACTTCGTGAGAATAAAAGCATTCAAAAAAATAGTAAATCACACCAACAACTCATGTAGAACTTTAGCGCTTTCGTCTTATTTATTATCAAGACTTCTTCAGAAAGACATGTTTCATAAGTATGAGCAACCATTTTCACTTCCTTTAACTAAAATTAACCGCACTCAAAAAAATTGAATGAAGAGAAGAAATTTTAACTAAGAACTGAACTTCGTGACAAAAAAAGCATTCAAAAAAATAGTAAATCACACCAACAACTCATGTAGAACTTTAGCGCTTTCGTCTTATTTATTATCAAGACTTCTTCAGAAAGACATGTTTCATAAGTATGAGCAACCATTTTCACTTCCTTTAACTAAAATTAACCGCACTCAAAAAAATTGAACGAAGAGAAGAAATTTTAACTAAGAACTGAACTTCGTGACAAAAAAAGCATTCAAAAAAATAGTAAATCACACCAACAACTCTTGTAGAACTTTAGCGCTTTCATCATATTTATTATCAAGACTTCTTCAGAAAGACATGTTTCATAAGTACGAGCAACCATTTTCACTTCCTTTAACTAAAATTGACCGCACTCAAAAAAATTGAACGAAGAGAAGAACTTTTAACTAAGAACTGAACTTCGTGACAATAAAAGTATTCAAAAAAATAGTAAATCACACGAACAACTCTTGTAGAACTTTAGCACTTTCATCTTATTTATTATCAAGACGTCTTCAGAAAGACATGTTTCATAAGTATGAGCAACCATTTTCACTTCCTTTAACTAAAATTAACCGCACTCAAAAAAATTGAACGAAGAGAAGAAATTTTAACTAAGAACTGAACTTCGTGTCAATAAAAGCATTCAAAAAAATAGTAAATCACACGAACAACTCTTGTAGAACTTTAGCGCTTTCGTCTTAATTATTATCAAGACTTCTTCAGAAAGACATGTTTCATAAGTATGAGCAACCATTTTCACTTCCTTTAACTAAAATTAACCGCACTCAAAAAAATTGAACGAAGAGAAGAAATTTTAACTAAGAACTGAACTTCGTGAGAATAAAAGCATTCAAAAAAATAGTAAATCACACCAACAACTCTTGTTGAACTTTAGCGCTTTCGTCTTATTTATTATCAAGACTTCTTCAGAAAGACATGTTTCATAAGTATGAGCAACCATTTTCACTTCCTTTAACTAAAATTAACCGCACTCAAAAAAATTGAACGAAGAGAAGAAATTTAAACTAAGAACTGAACTTCGTGACAATAAAAGCATTCAAAAAAATAGTAAATCACACCAACAACTCTTGTAGAACTTTAGCGCTTTCATCTTATTTATTGTCAAGACTTCTTCAGAAAGACATGTTTCATAAGTATGAGCAACCATTTTCACTTCCTTTAACTAAAATTAACCGCACTCAAAAAAATTGAATGAAGAGAAGAAATTTTAACTAAGAACTGAACTTCGTGACAATAAAAGCATTCAAAAAAATAGTAAATCACACCAACAACTCTTGTAGAACTTTAGCACTTTCGTCTTATTTATTATCAAGACTTCTTCAGAAAGACATGT